>NW_020955475.1:296354-357063 GCF_003031625.1 Empidonax traillii
CTTCGCTTGTGTCAGGGTGTTCTAAGAGATACTGAAACAGAACAAAATTTGTACACATGTGGAATTGAAACAGGTTTTACTAGATATCTGGGTCTTGTGGGAGAGACGTAACAACACAAATCTACAGGTATGTGGGCAAACAGGCCCTGCTTCTTGGGGCTGCTGCTGTGTCCGTGCTGCCTGGAGAGCATTGCAGGTGCCCCACAGCTCTGGGACAAGGGAGCAAAATATGGGACCAAGTCTCCAAGCCCTTTACACTTACCCTTCTGTGTGTCGCCTCCCTGGTGCTGAGGTCACGTGCCTGTGCATGCTGTGCTGGGTGGTGGAGGTGCCTTCTGCTATAGTGGGCACTGACAACGCTGCAGCCAGTGAGGTGGTAGTGGTCTAGTTTTTAAAGTGAGAATTTACCCTCAGGTGGTATAAGAAACGGTTTATGTAAAGAGTGGGGTGGAAAAGCACACAAGGATGTTTTATTCTTACCTTGCTCTTCAAAAATAAGGCGCACATGCAAGACACAACGCAGTTCTTCAGCCAAGTTAAGCGCTCAGATGTGCTGGGAAAAAACAGGATTTTGGCCCCTGGTATCATAATTTGACCATTTGAAGCAGCAAAGTTGCAGGATAAAAGTCAGAAATAACCAAAAAAATCTTATTCAGATATTCTGTCTTTGGGGCAAGGCCAGACTGTCTCTCACTTGTCCTTCCAGGCCCATCGCTCTTATGTTCCTTGCCCTGGCATTGCCTTATTTAAAATGGGTGCCATGGCTGCTGACCCCCACTGCCCCTGTGGCTCTGGGGTTTCTGAAAGCTCCTTTTGTGTTCCAGCTGCATGGTGTCCCCTCAAAAACAATGTTTTCTCAACTGGACCATGGCCTGTCTCATCACAGTTAGTGCCTGTCTGTGCCTGTTCTTACAGGCCAGCCTGGGACTTGAGATACCTCACATTTAAGTGTATCTTTACTATTAGGTGTCAAACAGCTGAAAAAGAAACTACACTTTATTCTAGATATTTGGGGGGGGAGGAATGTTCATTCTGAAAGTTCATATGTGTTGTTTTACATCTGAAACAGGTACAAACAGTTCTAGTAGGAACTCATACCATCACACTTTTTCACCTCAAACCTATGAATGTGAAGCACAGATGAAAAACATAAATATTTGGTTTTGTTGAGGTTTTAGAGAAAATCCAGGTATATTAAGTGAAAAGTTAAATTTGAGAGAGTATTAATACAGTGGCCCTCTTGCCAAAATTAAAGAAAATCAAATATTGCTAGAGAATTTGGGCCATCTTTTTAAGGTTGCAATGTTGATTAAGTTTTTTGAGCATGTAGCACAACTTGTAAGATTTAAAGCACATTTTTGTTGCATTACGTGCATGGAAACGCGCATGCACACAGACAGTCTGTTACTGCACAGTCAGACAATCATGTATTTTGGCCTAATTGGTTTGAAATGAGTGGACACATACCATTGTCCCTCTGCTTGTCCTAATTGCCATTTTGTGCTCATGTAAGGAAGAAAATCCTTGGTTCTGTTTAGTGGCAGGATTCCCAATTGACTTCAGTTGTTCCAAGAGTGATGAGGTATCTTGATTCTCGAACTAAGTCCAATCATGTGTTTTGATTTCTCAAGCCTCTGTAATTCTGTCCTTTATAATTTTAAAACAATTCATTTCATTTCATTTCATTTGCAATTTCTGGGCCCACTGTCAACTGTTGGTCTCCCATTAGTCTTATTTTTTGCTTCCTGGACCTTTCCATGTAATATACTAGTGTGAACAATATTTTTGTTTATTAAAAAAAAAAAAAGTTTCCTTTTCTTAGAACGAAGCTATAAAGGAGGTTTAACACAATTGCACTAATTAAGAGAAGCAGTTGGGGGTTTTTTGCTTTTTTTCCTCTTAGCAAAGAGACAATACTGGAAAACCCATTTTAGTCTGCAGCAAAGGCAGTTGGAAAAGATCCACTTGAACTCAGAGCTGAAATGCTAGAGGCTTCTGTAATTAAGTAAATCAGCTGAGAACTGAAAAACAACCTGACCAAACTAAGAGATTATAACTATGAAAGATCTGATGCACAGTTCAGCATCTTTGGATAGAAGAAGTAGAGTTTGCTGGGAATTTGGTGATTAAAGGCTTGTCTTTTGTTAATGATTAGTTATTTTGCTCTGGGAATTGTTGATTAATTGAAAAATGTTTGAATAGCACTTAGAAATTGCTGGAATATCTCTTGCTGCCCTTTTTTATGTAAATAGATGTGGATTTGGTTCCAAATGCCTCTTCCGTTTGGAATGTAATTTATAATTTAATGAAAAGTAATAGTCATGCAGAAATAAAGCTTTCTGCAACAATGTTCACCAAGGTGTTTACCTGCCCAAATTATTATTATAAATATTTGTGTGTTACTTTTGATTATTTTAACTTTGTCTATGTTTTGATACTTTCCTGGATTATGTGTTATTTTGTTAACTTTTTTTTCCCAGGAAAGGACAACCATTTTGATAATCTATTGCAGATTTTTAAAAAAATAAATATAAGGCACTGTCATGATTTTAAAAAATAGAGATTCATCTGTTCGAAGACACATCTTTATAGATATCGCATAGTAAACCAATCTTCTCCCTGAACAATGCTTTGATTTTTTTTAAATGAAAACCTCATTTTTGTCAGGTTTGCCCACACAATATTTGATTCATCAGGAGTGACCTCGTGAAGACAGAATTACAGGTTCATTTATCAGTACCGCATGTCTGTGTTTGGCACATTCCTTCTACCTCCTTTTTCTCCGATTGACACCATGTTTGGAACACTGATATGGTAGAGCTCACTGGTTAATAGTATGAGATCCAAGTGTCAAGATCCAAGCTAGACCTGTATTACATCTGTGCCTTTTTTCTGGAGCTCTCAACTACAGGTGAAGTTTTTAAACCTTTTCATCCAAGTGTGGTCGTAAAGGCAGCAGTGAGAACGGGAATGAGCCATGGCTCCCTGGGTTTGTTTTGGTCTAGTGTGGTTTTTTAAAAATCAATGGAAGTTCAGTGTAAATAGATAGGTTTAAAACTAAAATAAGAGCCAGGCTTAACAGTTGGCAGTGCAGAATTTCTGACAAACCTATTGCCTTCTCTTTTTGAGGTCCCTGTCCTTAGTGATCTGCTATAAATGTGGGTGACAGACATCTAAGTGAGACGGTGCATACTGTACAGCTCAGTAACCATTCCCAAAGGAGATTACTCTGTTCTGCAGAATCTCAGCTTTTGTTTTCCCAAAACAGCAAATTTGCAAATGCACTTGTGATGAAAACTTCAAAATATTAACAGCATAAGCGATGCAGAGACATCTGTGAGCATCTGTTAGGGAGCCTAGGACAATAGATCTGGAATCACCTCATTTCAGTAGTTCTGGTGACCTGTGAGGATCACTTGCAGAGTGAGGATAGTTAACTGTTCGCCTTCCCACTATGAAAGGCCAGGGCAGTATGGTGCAGTTCTTACTGTGAGCACATCTTGATGTGCTATTAAAAGTGCAAGGTCTCTAGAAAGGGCAACTGGTTTGGTGTGGTGTTTTGGGGTTTTTTTTGAGGCATGATGTCTTGTTCAGGGCTTTAAAGGAGGAGTCAAGAAGTCATGCCTGCACAGCCTGCATTTTGAAGGGGGCTCACTGTTAATTTGGTGACTGACACTTGTGGAGTTTGGAAAGAACCATCCTGCACACTTCATGCCTTAAATGAGGAGTACGATGGTCTCATTCACTTGTAGGGATACTTGTAAAGAAAAAATGTTTTGCCCTTTCGTTTCATGAAATGGCAGGAGAGACTGTGAGGGGAGAGGGAGCAGAGTGTGCTCTTTCCCTCTCCGAGAAGTTCCATTTGGCATTTTGGGAAAGTAGCATACTGGAGTTTCCACAAGAGGCAGCTGCGATAAAAGCCAAGACTGAGGAATGCATTGGTGTGGGCCAGGCAGAGCTCATTACCCTTTGGGGAAGAGCCGCTGGCTCCTGACTCTGTTCTGGCTCTGTGGTAAGGCACATCCGAGAAATACAGAAGCATAGAGCTCATTGAAAGTTTCTGATGAAAGTATTTTTCAACAGAAAATACTGAGATTGCCTAAATGACTCATTTTTTGAGAAGCAGCTTCTGGCTTTGGGAAATGTTTTTCATTAAACTACAGAGCATATGCAAAACAGTAACACGTTAATTTGGCTATGCTGTCATGGTGCCTTCCTAGAGTCTGTTTTAGTCCTTCTGTTCACATTCTCTTCTCCATAGTAGGGAGACTGTAAACCAGGGTCCCGAGAGATACACCTTGGTGCATGGATCCATCTTGGATGAGAAAATGAAAGTACAATTGTGTGAACTCCAGTTCCCATGCAGCAAGGCATCAATTCAACTACATTACATGTTTGAACTTTTCTGGAATGTTTTCATTTTTATGGAATCTCTCCTTGCCTTTTTTTCCCCCAAAGCAAATACACAATTTCCCTTCACACCTCCCTATCATTTTAATGACTATGTTGTTGTCAGTAAAACTTTGGTTGTGATAAGGCATTTTGGCCTAGCCTTGTCAAACAAATAGGTAAATAGTGGAGATAAAATGAAAATTTGTATGTTTTAGTTGGGGTTTTGAAAGGTTTGTTTTTCAGGAGATTTTACAATAATGACCCCCAAAAACCCTCCAAGAAGTTGGCAACTGCTCAGCACTCAGTTAAAGCAGACTAGAGCTTGCAGACTTTTTCACAGTGTAAGACAATGGCCAGACCAGCCATCTGATACATTTCTGTCGGCAGGGCTGGATGCAGAAATGGGAAGTGCCTGACTTCCTATTTAGGTTTCAGGTTTAGGTTTTAGTTTAGGTGTTTTCCCTAAATGTCTGGCCTGTTTCCGCCTTCCTGAGGGGAAGATTGACTGGTAACTCCCTGTGGATGGCATGCTGCAGCAAGAGCAAATGTAAACTCGTTTCCTGAAATAACCTTGGCCATTCCCTGCCCCAGAGTTAGCCTGGAGGGGCAAGACATGGCCCTGGAGGACCCTGTGACTTTCATTTAGAAGAGGGGAAGAGGAGTTTAGTCTTTATACCCTATTTGAACATCAAAAAAGTTATTTTCCCTTGATTCTTCAGCCAGATCTCCCTTATTTATGGCAACAGTGCTAAAATATGCCTGAAGAAGGGAGAGGAATCCTTGAGTAAGGGGATGGGATGTAAAGAAACTATTCTTAATTCACCTGGCCAGCACTGTGCTGACCTATAGCTATACATGAGGCTGCCTTCTCCAGAGCCGCTTGCATGACCCATTAGAAGGATTCCCAGTGCTCCAGGAAGGTTTATTTGAGAACAGTGATTTGTCAGTGTACAGACCCAAATGAGGTCCAGTGGTGTACTCCAGGAGACAAACTGCCCTGATTGCCCAGAGTACAGGGAAGCTGCAGCTTCGCTGGAGCCAGCTCAATGCCGGATGAACCACTCAGTTTAGCAAAAGCCAAGCAGCCCAAGAAGCACAGTGGTGGCATATTCGAGCTAATATCCTAGATTTTTACCACTATATACCAAACATTTCTGCAAACCCATCCCGGTAGAACTGAGAGAGTTGAGTCTTTATTTAAAATAAGTGTTAAATTTAATTTTGCATGCTCTTGGAAACCTATCCGCTGATGGGGTTTGTATGTTTTAGACACAGTATACTTTGGGAAGTCTTAATTGACTCAGGTCACATGTTTGGACAGTCTTAAATGTCTGTGGGATCACCACCCAACTTTTTAAGGCGAGGTTTAAGTAAATAGAACTTCCCATTATGTGTAATTGGGTGCAGGGAAAAGTATTTCAAGTAAAAAAAGTTCAAGCATGTTTGAATGCCTTTTGTTAATCCTCTTGGCATCATGAAGAATGAAGATGTTATTGCTGGTTTAAACGTGAAATGTCTCCAAAGGCACATCGGTATTCTTTATAAACTGTACTTTATTTCTTCTAAAAAAAAACTATTAATCTAGGTAATACCAGTCTTCAGTAAAAAAAGGAGATCATCAGTTAGCAGAATTAAATCTGTCACATCGATAACTGAAGGTTTCTGCAGTTTTCTACAGAAGTTTGCATTTCTACATTTAAAAAATACTGTGTTGTGGGGGAGTCTAGTTGTTTGTACCTTACGAACCAGCCTTGGAGATACACAAAATATAAGTGTGTTCTTCTCCTCCCTAACATGTCTTTTTAGCCACTTCTATTTGGGCTGTTTATCTGCAGAGAAGGAGGAAATCAGAAAGAACGTTAATGAAATTGAGTATGGTCTTTCATAGCTCAGCCAAGTTTCTAATGAATAGATTTCTGTGGGTAAAAGCCAAGAGCTGTGTATTGCTCTGGATGGGTAAAAGCTTTACAGTTGTGTATCTGATCGCTACACTGGCGTCTGTGGGAGGGAAGAAACCTTAAATATGTGAGTGGGGATCATCTAGTTATTTGTAGCATGGTAACAATGTGTATAAAGATATGATCTGACACATATGTCAAAGTAATTCCTGTTGACTGACTTCAGGGAAAATGCATTGTAAATCCAGCTACTACTCGGTGTGCTTGGGATTCTGATGCAAAGGTAGCTGGCTGCCATGGCACCTTTTTTTCTGGGGCTGTCAGATTATTTATTTTGCAATCATGCTGATTTTCTCTCCTTTTAGTTCATTCAAGAAAAGTCATCTTTAGAAAAACAAACTAAAGACAGCACTCTTCATTTCCTTTGCTTCCCTTTTGCTGAAGCAACCCTCTGTATGTGTTAATGTCTTCAATTGGCTGGATGAATCCAGAAATGCCATTTGTAGTTTCTTGTTGTTTTTTTTTTTTTAAATAAAGTTCATCTTACCACAGAGTACGTCATTGCTGAAACTGAATTTTTGTAAGAGGTTTCATCTTTACCAACTTTCCTACCACCAAATTCTGAAACAGCTATTTTTAAAATGCTTTTAAAAGTGGGTTTTTTTCAACCCAGAGCTATCAGATTTTCTTAATTTAATATTATCATGGCCATAGCAACGATACAGATGTATTTTAAGCACTCAAATATGAAAAAGGCCTTAACTGTTGTTGCAAATGTCTGTCTTGTTCTTCATCGTACAACGATGATTATGCAAAAAGGGGCAGAGGGGTTTATTAATTATTCAGCTCCAAGTCTGTTTATGAGGCAGAAGTATGCATTAAGTTATACTGGAAGTGGTGCTTTCACTGGCTGCAGTTGCCAACCTTGGTAACTAAAGCCCTTACCACTGTCAGTGCTTCCAGTCTCCAAATAGTGTGGCAGAGAAATTTGAGCCCATTTTACAGATGAGGGATTGAAGAGAAAAGAGACCAAGTGGCTTCCCAGGGCAGTACGTGGTGGATGTGACAGGACTGGATGTTGGATACAGCTGATGCTGTCCTCAGCCAGAATCTTAGCAGAAAGTGCTCATGCTTTCCAAAGGAGATGAAATTTTCCTTACCGAGACTGCATGGTTTTCAGTATTTTGTTTCTTCTTGTTCTCTGTGAAATGCAAACTGTAGTGATAAAGACTGGAGTGCTGGAGGATGGTGCCTCCCAAATTAGCAAGCTATGGTTTCTTATGGAAAACCGCCATCCAAGCTATTGATGAAATACAGCCCAGGATAATAAAAGGCTTACCAGGGTTCCAAAGACCTCCATTTACATAAATATGCAGAGACATCTGTTACAGTCATGAGTGACCTGCTGGTTTAAACCATCAGTGGGGGAAACGTCCTCGATCAGCATCGCCTGCAGTAGCAGGTGCTACTTTGGGCAGCAGGAATTACTGAAGAGGTTTTCGATGAACAAAGACGACCTTTCCGCTTGCCAAGAAGAGACATACGGGAAATTGAAAGAAACAGCACACGCCCACGGTCTTTCATTTGTAAGACATGATGAGAGCATCGCGTGTGCCTCTGTGTCCAAATCTGTACGTGATCAGTTATAGGTATGGTGTGGCTGACAGTGTTGCAAAGTTTATGTCTGAGGAGTATTCATGTTTTTTTGAAACCAAACTTCGTATGTCAGATTCCCATTAAATCGTCAAGATTTAATGGAATGTGTTCAAAACAAATTCATCATCCAAGCCCAGTGTTTTTATTACCGGAGTATAGGCCCAAAATAGTAATGTAAAACCATCGTCCCAAAGGTTGCGATTACTTTAGTGAAAAATGGAAGTTTAATTCTTGCTCACCGTTAACTGAGACATTATAATATTATAACTTTATATAATGCAAGGATATTTGTATTCCTTGTTGGCTCAAGGTATATGGTGTTCTCTCTCTGGTGTTCTCTCTCTTTCTCTCCTCACTCTCCCCTTGCCCTGTTCACTGCATAACATGGCTTTGTAAGGAGAGTATCTGTCTTCAGCAGATAAATGACCAGACAGAAAGCTGGATTTCAAATTTGGGGCTACACAAAGGTTATGGTTTGGTGTGTTATGTGTGACTGTAATTGTCAGCAGTTCTGAGGAAAAAAATGCTCACATGGTAAAAAGGAGCGTCCAAAGAACCTTTGGTAAAGCCACTGAAGGAAAAGAGTTGACATTTGCAAAGTCTCCCAAGATTTAAAATTCTCCCTCTGCATCTCTCGTAATACTGCTCTTTAATTATAATAAAAGGCGCAGTACAGCTTGAGTACTCGATTCACAATATTTAATGGGTGTCTCACACTGGGACATCACAGCTCTAATAACTGTATGAGATCTTTAAATACCTTAGCAATTCCCACCTCTGTTTTGATAACACATTTCATACCAAATGAGGATAAAACAAAACCTGTTCTTTTCTCTCCCTTTGAACAGAGCGTGGATCACACTTCTCGTAGACCTCATCATATTGAGGTTGGGCTAAGATGAGCATAACCAGTGACGAAGTGAATTTCTTGGTGTATCGCTATCTCCAGGAATCGGGTAAATTACTTGTCTTTCCTCACAACTTCTGGTCATAAATGAAATGGGAGAATTGGCTTTTTGCATGGTGTTGCTCTAGGAATGTTGCCTTGAGTGTTTCAAAGTAATAAACTAAATATTTCTCACACAAACCCACATTTCTTTGAAATTGTTGTCTTGAACATAAAAAAAGTGCAAACATGCACAGGTACAAAAGTAAACATTGCAGTTAGGCAAAACAAGGAAGTAAATAACATTATGTTTTGGTAGAGTTATATCAGCCAAAGTAATTTTTGGCAGCACAGGCACAAAGCACATGTATGTTGTATCTTTTTTCTTAGCTACTTGAAATTGTCTAAATTGGTTTTATGTTGGCTGTTAATGGAAATCTGTTTGCAAATTTCTGATATTTTAGAAGTTTGTTAGGATAATTATGTATGTAAAGTGAACTGCACAAGGGTTGGCATGGCTCTGTCTTAATATCATTTCCACTTCTATCTGTTTTCATATTGGAAAATATCACAGGGCTTTTCCTTTTAGAAGGAAATCTTAAAAACAATTAAATTGAAACTCAGATTTTGGGTTTATTTTGTTTCCACAATCTTGTTTCCACTCTTTGACTGCAAGAAGTAGAAGGTCTCTTAGCTAATGGAAAATATTCTGTTAGAGTAGAGATGATAGGGGAGCTGAGAAACACTGACAAATAATTTATAGGCAGCATCACAGTTTACTTGGTACTGACCCTATGTTTTGTGTTGGTAAAAGTAGAATTAACTAAAAATATTTCATGTTTCACATGCTGAAATGAACAAAAATTTCTGTGAAAAATACATGCCGTCCTGTCAGAAGATTTGAAGCCAGTTTTAGAATAAACCCTCCAGACCTGAGAGATGTCTTGCACAGGGGACCAAAATCCCAGCATGTAAAAAAGGGTTAGCCTACTTCTGTTGGTCATTATAACTAGCATTCATTAGATATGTCATTTTGAGATATTTCTTCTACTTGCAAGACTTGGTTTCAATCCCAGAAACCTAAATCTCCACTGAAATTAAGAAGATTTATCATACCTTTTTAGTATTTGGTCTTTTAAAACAATTCTTTGAGAGTCCAGCTGTGGCCTGTGTTAGCTATTTTCTATTGTATTCCATTCCACTCCCTAATAACAGAGCTTATAAAAAAAATAGTCTAGATCTGGTGTGCAAACAGATGAAAAGGAGAACTAACAAAACTAAAAAAGTCATCCAGACAAAGTTTACCTTTAAAAATAAGATATTTGTACCACAGTGGAAGGAGTTTTTAGACGTTAGAGCAGTGAACAGATGGACATAATCAAAGCGTAAAGAATCCTGAAATTATTTTATGTTCATTCATTTGAGTTGTAGGAGATCATACATAACAATGTATTAATACAGTAGCTTTTCCTGATGTGAAAAAAGAAAATTAGCCTTTTTTATTCCTCTTGATTCATCGGTAGGTGGATTAGTGTTGTGTAGTGATTCAGGAGGCTTTACAAAGTCAATCAAGAGTGGTGGTATTCTAGGTAACCCATCTCCCACAAGCAAGTAGTCACTTTTGCCATTTTACAGAGATGTTTGCATACAGATTTTCATGTTAATGGCAAGTTGTGCTGCTCTTACCTTTGAATCTAGAGGGCCAAAAGTTTCTCTTTTTTAATCCACATATATTAAAGGCATTTTATTTCCACTGTTCTGTTGTATTTGACACATATAAGAGTAGAAGGTGAGGTGAAATATTTGAAGAAATATTCAAATATGCTTCAAACTGAGCATATTGGAATCTAGACGCTGGGTATGGATTCAGTAGATAAACCTGACAGTTTGTTAGGAATTTCATTCAGCATACAAGAGGTGTAACCAATGATGAATCCGCTAATCTGTTTAAAAATCTTCTCACATTTATTTTGAATCCTTTTTCCTATTGTCATTGTTTTTTCCAAAGGAATTTTTATGTCTGTATTTTCAGATAAAGTAGGGTAATAAGACAGAAATTGTTATATATAATTTTTGCCTTTCTACTGCTTCTCTAAGTGCCACAAGATACAACAGCAAATGAAAGATATTTTATCCAAAGCTTCAGAACTAATGCATGCCAGATTTAAAGGCCTAGTGTTTAAATACAGTCTGAGTTCAAACCCCTACAGTTTAAGGGAGTTTGCCGAAAACAAAGTTATTACATTGATTATTTGTTAACATCAGCTGAACCTAAAGCTTCTAAAAATTGTATTGGACACAGCCATACTGGTCGTTTACAAGACCATACTAAAGTTCACTTTTTTCCCCCCAGGTATGTGTCGTTTAATCTTATCATGTAAAACTTCCAGGCTTTCCCATAAGGTGTAGGCAAATGGTGGGAGGAAGAGAGAAATTATGAAAGGAAATACATATGGTGGAATAACTATATAAAAAAGCATAATATCTCTATAATATTTCATGTATTTTGCATCTGCAATGCACAGAAATACTTGAGATTATTTGCAACACAAAAAAAAAAATATTCTGGTGAGTGCTTTACGCTTCATTATGAAAATGCTGGCAGATGATTCTAGTAGAAGTTTACCTCTTCTAAAATTGAAGTTAGATGTGAAATTCGGTAATTATATTTCCTCCTTAATTTTCTTTCAGACCAGAAAACTCGCATGGGAGAGTATTAATAGACTGAAACTGTCTAAACCATTATTGTTGCTTTTTAACAAACCTTGGCATACTAAGGGGAGTTTCAGTGAACTGGAAAAAGCAAATGTTGTGCCAGAATTTTTAAAGGTTAAACAAGATGATCCAGGTAACTATAGGTCAAGCAAAATCACTGGAAGGCTGAGACTAAATATCTCCAACAAAGATGAAGGGATGACCTCATGCCAAATGCCAGCCAGCAAGTTTTTATGGATAATAGATCTTGTTAAACAAACTTGATACTGCTTTTTCCAAGATCAGAAATGAAGGTGACAGAGAGAGCTGTGTTGACATTAATACACTTAGACTTCTACTTTATGACATTTACTTAGTCTTGTTGACACTGCAGTTAAAAACAATATGAAATAACAGTGAGTAAAATCAGTGTAATCCAGAGTTACCAAATGGATTAAAAATGGGCTAACAGAGACATCTTGAAAAGTGATTAGAGCTGGGGAGTATTCATCTCAAGAGTTGCTTTTTGTGGGAACTCATAGGAATCTGTTCTTGGCGTAATGCTCAATAGTTTTATCGGTTACCTGGAAGGAAATACGAAATTATTCCCGAGTAAGTTTGCAGATGGAATGAAATTGTAAGTTGTGGCATTTGGTGAGTTATACTGACTGATCAGTGGTTTAACAGAAAAAATACAGCCAGGGAGACTGCTTAGAGTTGCCTGCTGCTGGAGAAGATGCCTGGTCAAGGGGCAGTGCAGTCAGATGCTTCCTATACAAGACAGGACTTGGACAAGTTAAGGCTCTAAATGTTTAGCTGTATTAAAATAAGTAAATAGCTGCCTCTTCACATAGGTGACTGTCTCAGTGTTTGTTTGCCCCCAGAAAAATAAAGCAGTCCGGCATAATTCTCATTTAGGCTCCATGTCTTAATGGCATAGGAATTCCACCACTAAGGGGACTAGGTGTTGTCACTTCCACTGAATGACCCCTTCTTGAGGTATAAAGAAAACGAGAGTTTATCTTCAGTTTAAGATTATTGCTTCCTACCCAAAGTCAAGTCTTGCAGTGTTTAGTTTTCTTCTTTTTGCATATGAACTTATTTGGTGCACAGTTTTAAGTGGCCATTCTTAAAAGTGCTGAGTACTTCCAAGCATTGTTTTATCTCAGGAGTCAAACTTTAAAGTCAGGTTCTATTTATTTTTAGGTGTCTTGATACAAAGTCTGCCTTTAAGTGAAATGTTGGTCCCTGTTACTAAAATCAGGCTTAGGTATGTCTACACTAAGAGTGTAAAACCAGTGTTGAGATAGGAGCACACAAAATACTGTTGTGGTGGACATAGTTATAGCAACAACGCTGGTCCATTGACAAAAGTGAAACAAGCTATACTGAAGTGGCCACAGTTCTGGCATCCAAATTACATTGATTCAACTTTGTACCTCTTCAAACTCCTGAGAAGCATACTTTTGCTAGCAGCCATCTTCATTGCTGACACAGAACTTTTATTGGTTTTCTTCTGTTTCTAAAAAAACATACAGAATTCATAATGTACAGTTTTCCTGCTCTGCTTTTCCCAAAAGAAAAACATACATTTATTTGTCTTTCGGAATGAAGGTCAGAGCAGTACAATGCAATGAAGAGTAATAAGGATCCCAGGGAAATTTCTAAGAGTTTGAGGGAGGAGGAGTGGCCAAAAAAAAAAGGGAAATCAAATCTCTCACGTAATTTTTAATCTAAAATGTGCTGTCATCAGTTGCAAGTGACAGATCCCATCATCAGTCCAAGTGCTACAATAAATCACCTTCCCTACACAGCCCAACATGTCAATGCAGTTATTAAAGCTTTTAAAAATTTGGAATTTTTGATGCATTGATCAGTTAACTGTGTTCCTTTTCTAGCACTTAAATGCATGTTGCAGTCTAGAATTCTTGTCTGAAAATCAGCTCCCCAGTTGTCTGTGGCTCACACTGTTCTCTAGTAAGGCATTTGTTGTAATGGATGTCTGGCAATGACTGGTTAGAGTTAAGATTGTGTAGTAGTTTCCATTTTCACTTCTGCTTTTACTTTTTGGTGTGAATTTCTCTGTGTTTTATGACACACACTTTCTGAGTGTATAATCTTCATCACGTCTAAGACAATAAAAACTCTAGCTAGGTGCTTTTGTTAAAAGATGTCAATGATGCTTTCAGACGCTGACTTGGGACAACTTACCATTATACTATAGAATTTTCACTTGTTTTCTTCCCAGCTGTAAAAATGAAGGCAGCTGAAAGCATAGGTTTTTTCCTTCTATGAATTCAGGATGCTAGCAGCACACTCGTGGGCTTGGTTCACAATTGACAGATTTTCCTTGTTTTCCTAGAAGATAAGATTCTCAGATTATAAGCACAGATTCAAGGGTATAAAGAGCACAAAGGGCTTCTGTGAATCACAGCAAAAAATCCTTTGTAGTTAGGCATGTGCAAACATGGGTCT
This sequence comes from Empidonax traillii, assembly GCF_003031625.1. NCBI lineage: Eukaryota > Metazoa > Chordata > Aves > Passeriformes > Tyrannidae > Empidonax > Empidonax traillii. The sequence goes on from NW_020955475.1 coordinate 310,356, forward strand.
TTCCTGTTAACCATATCCAATACATTTTACTGTCACTCTGCCTTTGGAAATTATGAGAGAATACAAAATGTGGATATTCTGAAGCTTTTGAGATTTCGCCACTGTGGTGTTGTCCAACTAGATATTAGTAGTCGGAATTGTATAAATAGTACATTTTTTCCAGTGACATTCCTTATTTTTTTGAGAAGGAAGCAACAAAGTTTGAAGGAAAATACCTTTTTTATAGAATCATGCTCCTTTTTAATGAAGAAATTTAATACAAAATGTAAATATCATGGTTTTTGTAGGTAAGTTCTCAGGCAATAGTGAATGACTGAATATCAGTATTCTTTTGAATTTGTGCCTTATGCAACAGTCTCTACTTATATAAGCCTGTGTAATTTTTCTCTGAAGTCCATACTTTTCCTGCGTGAGGTATGGTCAGAGTACTTTTTTGAACAACTGTGTATGGCACAGAGTTCCTGAGTCACAGATGAGAGAAGTGCATGTTGAAAATAATTCAAATTAAGCATAGCATAAGAGATTGGCATATATAGGTCAGCTAAATATGCTTCAAAGCTAACTGCTTCCTTTGTGTAGGAAGGCTGCTGCTAGGTAGAAGGGGAATGTACAGTGCTTGTTTTTTTCTTAAATTATTAAAACCTATACCTTGAAGAATAATTCATTATAAGAATGAATCACTTGGTCAATAAAGGCATTTTTGTCCACTGTGACAGTAGTGTGCAATGATGGCAGAGCCAGTGGATAATAATTTTCCTTTTGCCTTTTTTAATGTTTTCTTCCAGTTTGGCTCATTAGGGTGATAGGAGAGTTCAGTCTGGATGCTGTCTCAGGATATGACAGAATCAGAGAACAGTTCAGGTTGGCAGGGACCTTTGGAGATCATCTAATCCATCTCCCCTGCTCACAGCATGGTCAGCTGCTGCAGGTTGCTCAGGTCTGTGTCCGGCTGAGTTTTGAATATCTCCCGAGGATCGAGAGTCCACAACCTCCCAGGACACACGGTTCCAATCCTTTATCACCCTCACAATAAAAAAGTGGTGTATTTTGGAATTTCACATGTGTTTCATTTGTGCCCATTGCCTCTTGTCCTGTCGCTGGGAACCATTGGAAAGAGTCTGGCTCCATCCTGTTTGCACCTCCCTCAGGCATTTATGCACATGGATAAGGTTCTCTTCTCCAGACTGAGCAGTCCCAACTCTTCTCAGCCTCTTCTTATATGGCAGATCTTCCTCTGGACTCTGTGCAGTGTATCCCTGTCTCTCTTGTACTGGGGCGCCCAGAACTGGATGCCGTGCTCCAGACAGGTCTCACCAGCACTGAGTAGAGGGCAGGAATCCCCTCCACTGACCTTCTGGCAACGCGTTTTGTAGAACAGCTTAGGATGCTCTTGGCTTTCTTTGCTGCAGGGGTGCATTGCTGGCTCGTGTTCCAAGTCTCTGATATATTGTAAGTAGGCTGTAGAACCAACTTCTGTATCTTTTCATGAGTTATTGAAGATAAATAAAGCCACAGTGTTGTTCAGGGAGTGCAATATGTGTTAAAGCAACCCTTGGATAAGAAAACCTGAAAAGTTTGACCAAAAAAATGGTGTGGTTTAAATCTAAGTGTTTCATAAAAGTCACCTCAGAATTAATGTTCTTATATAATGCGAAACCATCTGTAACTATACATATTGCATATAATACAACATAATATATATATATAATGCCTCCAGCATAATATCTATGGAGTAAAATAGTGTACTATTAAAAGGGTGTATTAAGGATTTTACTAAACTGCATCTCCTTTTTTTTTAATCTCTCCTCTTCATGTATTTCTTCTAAACTGGGGAGATAGTGACTGTATGATTCCAGAAACAGTGAGATGGACTCTGAATTTGAAATTACACTTCATAGTTTGCTAAAAAGACAAATCCATTTCTAAAATCAGAACTGTATCATTATGCACAGTTTCTGTGTCTGCTAGTAAACATTTATTCAATTTGTAAATGGTAAGTACATTTTAAGAAAATCAGGGTCAGCATTAGAAGACAACAAGCTTTATTGGGCTGCAGTTCCGAAACCATTTTTTATAAACTTATCAAAGCTATAGATCTTGGGAAGAATGAAGCTGATAGGTTAAAAGTAAATACTTTTTCCAGCTTCCCTTTAAAGATAAACAACTTGGTTTCTAAGCCAACAGCACCTGTGCAAGTCAAAACCAATTGCACACTTTTTTCATAGAGCACTGAATATGTACTAGCAGTATCGGTTGGTTTCACAAAATCCAAATTTCACAATGAAGATGAGAAAATATTTTTACAGCTAAAGAAGGTATTTTTGTCGTGGTTTCTTCTGGTAATATTTTCAAAATAATGTAATAAGCTGTATGAGAGCCATTTTTATGTGGTTTTATATGCACAGAGATTTGTGACCAGATATCTCTTTATATATATAAATGTATAAACAATAGTTTCAAATGTTTTGTGGTGGAGTTCAAGAGGTCCTTTTGAAAACTTCTGTTTATTCTACCCATTTATCTTGCATGAGAGCAAGATAAATGCTGTGTAAGAAAACAAAACTTGGTGCAGAATTTTTAAGTTCATGGGAAGGAAAGAAATCCACTGAGTATTTCCTGCTTACCTCATATTTCCTTCTAGATTTCATCACAGTTTTCTAAACTTGGTTGTTTTGATTTTACATTGGCCTGAAAGTTGCCGTTTGTTGGATCTCGGACACTGAGCAAATGTGCTGATTCTTAAGTTATACAAACAAACAATTACACCTTTGCAAACCTAATTCATAGCACAAGTTTTGTTTCTGATCACTTTGTGTTCTGTTTTTTAAAGCTTGCATAAATGCAGGATGTTAGGGCTACTAAGAAAATATCATGTCTGGTGGAAGACAGATATCTAAAGGTCAAGAAAAAAACCAGTGCAGTGCTATACGTTTGTCATTTTACTGCCTTTCATTATGATCCACCACTTCCAGGTGTATATTAGAACAGAGAGAAGAACATAGCTGAAGGGCAGTATGTATGACTGTGAAAGTCTCTTATAAACGTGATCCTTAAAAGTCTCTTTCTTTGGATGTTTGGTTGCATAGACATGGCTAAAAGATAACAGCATCCCATTAGTTCAGAGGAAAAGATTAATTTTTTCCTTGCTGTGGCCTTTGTAAGCAGCTTCAAAACTTGCCCATAGTTGCATTAAATTGCTAGATCTGTGTTGATATTTATTTGCAATTGTCATTCCAATTTACACAAAGTGAATGAAAACGGGGGTTATTTCAGACCTTGTTTTCAAGAGATTTTTATAAGTTCCTCTTTCCATTGGTCATGTTCTGTTTTCTATCTGCATTCTATTTCTCTTTTTGTTGATTGCAGCCCTCAGAAAGGTTTAAACAGTGTGTGCCAAGTACTGCTCATCAAAAGATCATTTCCAAGCTGTATTAATCTTTTCCAACATATTTTCCTGCATGAAAAAAAAGAAAAAAAATACCTACCAAAAACATTCTTTGGCACATAATGAAATAATTTTGGGTAGCAGACATTTACTCTGAATTCTTGGCAGAAGGGGAACAGGTCAAATATCCAAGAAAAAAGGGCGTAACATTTAATATTAGTGAATAATGGCTTCTACAAAACTTTGGTTAACTAAGCATACTGTAATTTTACCTACAGCTAAGAATCCTTTCTTTTTATTTCCCAGGAACTGTGAAAGCCCTTGTAATACAGGACACATTTCCCAGGGTTCTAGAAATAATTTTAATCATTCAGCAATCCTAATCTTGAAACAAATGTACAAGCCCTATTGTTCAGCTGATTTTTCTAAAAATATATTTCAACTGCAGTTCTCTATTTTAAATTGCTAATGTATGTCCTTGTTAAGCCCTTTATGTAATCGCAAAGGTAAGACTTCAAAATAAGCAGGCACTGCCAAAAACAGAGAGGCACTCTAGGATGTGTTACTGAGAGAGAAAAAGCTCAGCTAAGAGAAGAATCTCAGTCTGCTGTGAATAATAAACAAGATGTGGCATAGGATTTTGTCCACCTTTGTTTTTTAACTCTTAGTAGTCTTATCAGTGGCTCGAGGCACCAGTCACTTATTAACTGCAACCAAACATATTTCACAGAAGCTGGTATCCTTTTTGTGTAGCCTTTGCATGGACATACACTGGGGGTTTATGACTATATTTTTATGGACACATAATTAAATTTAGACAGGAATCTAAGGAGAAGCAGGATAGGGATCCATATTACATTCTCAGTTCTCACACAGTATCATATGGAAGGGGGGATAGTAGGCTAAGATCATAGCTGCAGTCAAGTACGGTGAAGAACATCATTGTAATTCTCTTGGGCCATGGCAAGAAATTACATCATTTACCCCAGGAAGTAGATTAACATTAGGCCTCAAATTAAGAAAATATAGTTGCTCTAAGTTAAACTGTTTGCTTCTGGTTTTGCATCCACAAATTGCATTCAAATCTGCCCTTAGTGATACGTGTCCCTTGCTCTTCTCTACACTGGTAAATCTAGACCTACAGAAGTCTTAATTTAACATTAACTATTTTGATTGTACATTAGTATTTGGAGGAAATTACTGTGTTAGTGGTCATATTTCACTGTGGTTTTTTATGGATTTTTTTTTCACCTGCCCTGGTGGGGCTCTAACTTATTTCAGAACACCACATTGCACCACTGCCATTCTTGCCTTCCTACTTGGATGGCACTCCCAAGACCCAGATGTCAGACTCGAGCTGAATGTTTTTCCATTGGTTGCATCTGATTTCTTTGGCAAGCAGTTGTGCAGGCAGCTGTGGAGTTACTTGAGTTTGGTAACATGGTAAAGGAGCTGATGGGATTGTGTGGGGATGTCTGTTCCTCCTGCGTGTGATTTTCTTTTGACTTATAATGCAGTGGATTGTTTCTACTTGATGTTGTCTAAATCTCCCACAATTTTTGCCCATATACCCATTTGTAGTCATAAAAGATGACTTTCCTTTGCCCCTCACAACCATCTTTTTTTTTTTTTCCCCTGCAGCCTATACAGCTGTAGTCAGCTCTTACATGCCCTCCATTCTTGCATGAATTGTACTTTGATAAAAGCCTAAGCAGTAGTGCCAGGTACAAGACTTACCTTAAGAAAGCAGGCACTTGTGCATCTAGAAAACTTGAGATTGCCAGTGGATCCCATTATAGCAGCTGCAGGTTGATTCTGCTGAGCCAGAAGTTTTAATAGTTTCTAAAGCCTTATTCATTTTTGTATCCTCTACCTGCCTGTATCCTATACTTTGAAAGAGAACAGTATATTACTTCAGAGTTGAGGGTTAGAGGAGATTGTATTGGGAATTCCAAAAAAAAAAAAACAAAAAAGAAAACACAATGTCAGGGAAATCAATTAAGTAAAAAGTGCTGGTTATTTCCACCTGGAGATGGTTACATTATTAGAGAAAAGAAGGGATTGTCATATAGTTTATGCCTTCTCTTTTTTTTTCCTCCTTCCTTTCTATTGAGGTAATAACATCACTAATTTAGTAATGTCCAGAAATTGAACCTAAGGTGTCTGTATTTGCAAACCTTGGTCTGGACTGCTTGAGTTAAAGAAATAGGAAAATTTACTGAAAGAATAGCACAGACCTCCATATGAAATCTCACTAATTTCCAGGACAGAGGGCCACACCCGTGCATTAGTTATACAAAGATTTGTACTCAGTATGGGGATAAAGGCTGTTTGTCATAAAGATGCTTGAAGTGTGTGTAAAAGGCAATTTGATGTTCATAATTCTTTACTCTCTAACAAATGTTTCAGTGAAGGATCTTACAGTGTGAATGATTAAACTGAGTAATTTGCAGAGAACTTAAAAACAACTGGTTTTTAAAAAAAAATTTATTTAAGCAGCCTACTATTTGGATTTACCAGAGAAAACTAAGGCCAGTTCACAAACAGAAAACTTGCACGGTGTTATACAGATCACTTAACTATTGCTCATCAGGGCATCACTCCTGAATAACCAGCAAAGACTTCAAGAGTTCGGAAATCATTGCTTCCACAGACCCCTCTTTGTCATTCCCCTCACTGGTACAGCCACAGCGGTAGGTGTTGTAGGTGTAACAATTCAAGATTGCAGTTTAAAAAAGACATGCTTTTTGTGGTGCTAAAAGGCTCAGAAACTGAAAGGAGCACTTGGTGCATGTCAGTTAACTGAGCTGCAATTGCTAGAGGAGCTGGCCTGGGGAATACTCAGCACCATCCCAGTTGCCAGCCTAGAAGAAGGAATGCTTTGCTCCCAGAAGAGCTGAGGCACATCTCTGGAGAAAAAAGGTCATTCCCCAGGCTGCGAGACTGCCCAGTTGTCTTTCCTACACCTACATTTGAGAGGCATTTCTGTTGTGAGCCAGGCATGTTGCAAACAATTAAAACTATGTAGCCTGCAAGTCAAACAAGCACACAAAGAACATCACTATGTTCATTAAATAAAACTTAAGTCATTTTATGATCAGTGATGAATCTAGTTTTAAAGGAAGGCCATTTTTAACTGAAAAAGGAGCAGGCAAAGGAAAAAAAAGTCTCTATCATCTCCATTTTTGCAGTTATAGCAAAACCTATCAGTGAAATTTTGCAAAACACAGTCTTACATATGCATTTTTTGGCACTGCCTAAGGCAAGAATTCCCAAATGGCTGTGTATGTACCACTGAGAGTATATACAGACACCTCAGTGTGGGAAAAGATGCAGCACAGAACCAGAACCTGTTACCACTGTCAGTACAAAAAAGTGTGGGAATCTCTCAATGAGGAATTCTGCTCAGTTTTCAAGTCTGTTTTTGACTTGCATAACAATTTTTGGGCGTTGGGGGGGAGGGGAGGGGGTGGGTCATTTAAGTAATTTTTTCTGTATTCATTGTTTCCTCTCTGCTTTTATGCTCTGTAAAATTATTCAAGCCCAACTATTCCACAGTTAATAGATCACTTCCATTCATACCAAGATTGTCCCAAGATCTACACTGTTCATTTGGATATATTTTTCATGTATAATAACGTACTTACAGATTGTGCATAGTTTGGTGGTTTCTGTTTTCTCATCTTTTTTAAAGCAGAAAAAATCTGGAAGCATTCTCTCAAGTCTTCTGAAAGATGCAGTTCCAGGCACTGGTTGTGCCACAACACAAGTGATTGTCTGGGTCACTGCTGTGAAACCTGTTCAGTGTGTGGCCATGCTTTCTCCTCTTCAGCGCTTTGTGTTTATGTCTTTAACCTTAAAAGCTCAGTCTCACTGCATGTGTCCTCAAAGGGTTTATTATATTAAGATTTCATTTACTGGTTCTCTTCGAATAGAAATTATTGTTTTATAGAATGATTATTAGAGTCATCAAAATGGCAGAATTTATGAGAAAGAATGCATATGGACACAGATTTGCAACTTTCATTCATTTCACTGGTGCTACAGCATTTTCAGTTTGTGTCTACTGTAATTTCACATCATCCCTACCACATCCTTTCTTCAGATCCTGACTTGCAGGGCACCTTCTGTCTCTCTTCATGCTCCTCAACTGCCTTGACAGACTGGAAGTGGGGGTGGTGCTTGTGTTTCGGATTTGCATCTCTAGTGTGGTTTCATGAAATTAGAAAGAGGGCCAAGTTAGTAAGCTAACATTTTTGAAAAATTGCCTTTGTTTAATGGAAATCACCTCTTTTGTAAGACTGAACTATAGAGCTGCAACTTTGCTATGTATTTCATTGTACGTTGATGACATCTGGTAACTATAAAAGTAAAGCTCAGGTGATTCTTCAGTGTTACCAGAAAACTGATGTAGGTACAGCTTCATTGAGGATGTTGTTAACTCTGTGTGTGACTTTTTAAAGCAGTCTACTTTCATATGAGCCTTCTATATGCTCCAGTAATACAAGAGGGAGTTAGCTGTCAGTTGGAAGACTGGTTAGCATGTTTCTGATGTGTTTGTTTTTCTTTTAAGTACAATTATATGGGAGGATTTTTTCAAGAGTAGTGAGAAGCACCATGTCCAGCAGCATCCATTTAAACAGTTTTGCTTCACTGATGTTTCAGTATTTGGATCTTCTCAGATAAGCCTTAGGAAAGTTTGTCACAAGTGCTGGAGGTGTGTGGGTGAGATTGCTCTTCAGTGACAGGGTAGCCAGAAGTTTTGTGTTTCTTCATCTAGCAGGTGCTTTGGTAATAGTTTCTTAGCATCAAGAGAAACAGTAAGATAACAAGACTTGTTGCAATAACACAACTGGGTTTTGCACTGAGAAGTTTCTTCTCCCACATGCAGTGAGGCGAGATGTATTTCGGATTTGCATCTCTTTGGGCATGTGGCAACTCAGTACTGGACAAAGAGGTTAGCTGTGTTCCACAGTCATTTGTCTCCTGGCAAAGAAGGGGCTTAATATGTGGCAGCAGACAACTAAAAAGTCTGTAAGATACCAAATGTAATAATGAGAGGTAAAAAGTCATAGTTAAAATTATGCCTACCGTAGATCCACAGTAATGATTTTCCAATTTTTTTTCATTTTCTATCTGTGTTTGTTGATTGCCATTTTTGTGCCATCCACCTGTCGTTTTAATCAGAGACCCTGTTACAATTTGCTGAGCTGGTGACTTACAAACTAGCTGCTGGGGTTTTTAGCAGCCACTTTCAGTGCTCTTGGACAACAGCTTCATTTTCCCATTCTTGCATAGACTTGCTGATTTATCTGTCACATGTTTGTTTAAGTCCATTCTTTTTTAAGAAAGTTTTTTTTACTGTTGTTGATTAATTGAAAAAACACATAAATATAAATTAAGAGGGATCTGATTCTCTAATTCTGTTTGGTTGCATGCCATGTATTTATAGATACAGGTAGAGATTTCAGTGATCAGGCCCTGGATCTCTTAGGCACAGGCTGTGTATGCTTGATGCGTGATTTCTTCCTCAGTGTGGTGCCCAGTAATGTGCCCAGATATCCTACAAAACTAACAGCAAGGGAAAAAACTGCCCTGCAGATCTTATGGTCTGTTTTGGGTGCAACAGGGGGTCTGGCAGCTCATAAACTAGACCAGGACATAAAGAGCAATACAGAATAAGGGTTGGAACAGGGATTAGATAAATGATACTGCAGTTTTTCAGGTGTTTTTTTTCCTGTGCTTTATTTTCATGCCTTGTAATCCTACATGATTCTGTTCATAGGCAGACCTACAACTTCCTAAAAAATGTCCAAAGCATCCAAAGCATTCCCCAAAACTGAGAGAGTGCCAGGAAGGGAAGTAAGGCTTGGGAAGGGAGAGGGTGGAGGTTGTTACCAGGAAAAAGAGAAAAGCAGCAGCAAAATAAAATGTGTAGTGGGGGAAGGAGAGAATCACAGAGAAATACATACCTCAGTTTCAGTGCCTGTGGTGGGAGGCATTCTGTTTCTCAGCTTGTTTTTGTTAGCTGTCTATGTTCATAATTGAGCTAGCTGCAAAAATGATGTTGAAAAGAGAGAAAAAAAGCATTACTGTGGCACGAGCCCAAAATCGCATCCCCAGCCTGCACACAAATGGACATTGCAGTGATAGGGGGGAAATCCCTTAACGGACAAAACTATAAATGAAACTACTGTTGACAAGGGGAAGAGGCATAGCTATATTTAACGGAAGTATTTTCATTTGAAAGCTGCCCTTTTTTTTTTTTTTTTTTTTTTTTTTTTTTTTTTTTTTTTTTTTTTTTTTTTTTTTTTTTTTTTTTTTTTTTTCTTTGTTTTGTTGGGGGTTTTTTCTTGTCTAGTTGGTGGAGACCGTGAGGGCTCTTCCTGTTTGAGACAGTGCATGGGTGGTTTCCCCAAGGCTTTTAATGTTAGATTAATGCTCTGGAGACAGTGTGATGATAAATGGGTTCCTACAGTTATATCTACATCCTGTTCCCCCTCCCCCCTCCTGCAGCTGCCCCTACGTGCAGTTGCTCTGCAGCGCTCGCCTTCATACCCAGCAATAGTTCTGAGCAGCTTCAGCCAGCATTTAAGGCAACACTCTTCAAAATCTGTCCACCAGAATTCTTTGATTTTTGGTGCCATCAACATCATTGCTGCTTATTTACTCAGACAATGACAAAAGTGAATTCTGGCTAAAATACAGGCTGCCACACTGGCTTGTCATGTGCTGCCTGGCAGATCCCAATTAATTACTTTTTCTGTTACTGTTCACATACAGAAAATAGGTCTTCCTGTAGTTTCACATTTTAATGGTAATGCTCTGCCCATCATATTGTACTCAGCAATAAATGAGAGAGGATTTGAAATCCCTGGTATAAGGGAATGGCTCCCCTGTGTCAGCTGCATCTATGCCTGGATTTTATACAACTTGCACTCTGGTAGGGATTTAAGTGTGCAGCTTCAGCAAACACCCAGCATTGAAATTCAGCAAGGGAAATGGAGATTTGAGGCCCTTTTTTTTTTAGCTGGACCTGCCTTGTGGCAATTGCGCTTTTTTTATGTGTTTTGGTTTGGGGTTTTTTTTGTTTGTTTCAGTTGGTGCCGTTATTTTTCTCTGCCTGCATTTCCATTTCTTTACACCTCCCCAGGTGGTGGGGGATGGGCGGTCAGGATGTCTCTGGTTGACCTCCCAGGCTCCGTGCAGCCAGCCCACGTCCTTCTGCTTACACGGCAGCGTCTCTCCGATCTCAGGACAGAATTATTTTTAGACCATGAAGGTGTATCTGACTGGTGCATTTAGATTTCATGTCATGGCTTCCTTTTCCTGCTCTCAGGTTTCTCCCACTCGGCCTTTACCTTCGGTATCGAGAGCCACATCAGCCAGTCCAACATCAACGGAACACTAGTGCCACCTGCCGCACTCATCTCCATCCTCCAGAAGGGGCTCCAGTATGTGGAGGCTGAGATCAGCATCAACGAAGTAAGTACCACCAACCCCCTCCCCCTGTGCCCCCGCCACTGCCACCGCTGGCCAGCACTCTGGAATGTGCCGAGCAACACATCCCAACAGCCCAGAGACACGAACCACTGGTCCCCAGTTTCTCTTGATCTGCTTTCATTGTATTCCTCGTACCTCACCCCATCACCAGCAGAGAGCTGAAAAACTCTGAGGTAGAGACATATTTCAGTTTTTAGCTGTGGCCTTGAGGCCTTCTTTGTGCCGTTTAAATGAATATTAATGGTGTTTCTGCTACCCCAGTCAACAGATGTGGGGTGCAGCAAACAGGAAAAGCCACCTGTGTTTTTACATTCTTGTGTTTTCAAGGTCACATCAGAATTTTGTAGGGAAAACTTGCAGTGTAAAACTTAGTTAAAACTTCACTCTCTGACACCTCCTAGCAGGCAGCACTGCTTGCAAGCCATGAGAAGCTTGATCAAAAATCCATGGAGGTCACTGGAGAGTGGTTTCAGTGACTTTGACTCTGATCGTGTAAGACCAGGCATCCTGTACATGGCAAAACCGGTGTATGCAAATTCTGATTGTGTCAGGGTGCAGGTTGTCTGTGGGGATTGTATGAGGAACCACAAAGTGTCTCTGTTCTCCTTGAACTGCCAGGGGAAACAAAGAAGGGATGTGGGAAAAGCCAGTGGTTTTGCCCTGCCAACCTTAAAGACATGATGCTTTGAGAGGGAGTGAAGCGTGACAGATAAGCAAGCAGTGCTTTACAAGATATTTACCATAGATATTTGTGATTGACAGACATCTGTAATAAATATTAATACAAAAAAGCTGTTGCTTTTTCCTCTATACCTGAATGTAGCATGTGAACAGCCTGGGTCAGAACAAAGGGATATAAAATAAAGAAAAGGTGGTGTTGTTTGAAATGCATAGTTTGAAAACTCTTTTCTTTTTATCCAGACATTCTGTCTGGTTTTCTTGTTATGACTCGATAATCACATATAAGATCTGTGTATGTGTTATTTTGTAATTGGGTAATGGCATTTGACATTCACGCCAGGCTGCACTTTGATGCAGTTGTAATAACAAACTGGTGTTAGGAAGCTGTCCCAATTCACTGCTGCTTAACATTTTGCCCCATACCTGAAATTGGAACCACACAGTGAGAAACAGCTGTGAACAGCACCTGCATCAGTTCAGGATGTATGACACCTGTAGGGGCCTGCTTTTCATGGGTCCAGCTTCAGAATTGCCCTAAATTGAAAGAATAATTTTAAAATATACCTGTTGTCACCATTAAGGTTTATGTTGCCCTCATCATGGTTTGATTCAGGTTGAATAAGGCCCTGAGCAACCTGGTCTTAGTGGAAGGTGTCCTTGCCCATTGGCAGGGCTTGGAACTAGATGTTCTTGAAGTTCCCTTCCAACCCAAGCCACTGTATGGTTCTGTTCAAATACATACTCCTAAATATGTTACAGCAAAGCAAAGGCCATTTTTGCTACAACTGAATGCCAGTAAGGGCTATGTGTATGCTTCCCTCTGTGTTACTTTTCTACCTGTATTACCTAAGAGCGGCAAGTAATTGGTAAACTACTGTGTATAATCTGTAAACTAGTGTGTATAAAATTATTGTTTCTAGTGTGTTCAGGGCAGTCATAATCCAGTGAGCAGTTTTACAGTTGAAAATGTAAGGTGGCAAAATCCATTGGCAAACCTTTTGTTTATTGCCTAGCAAGGATTTGAGTCAATATTCAAATAAATATCTGCAGAGACATTTACATTAAAAAATGTTGAGGATAAAGAGAGATTATATTTTTCTTGTCTGATGACTCTTTTTTCTTCACCATGAGGAAACAAATATGCATTATCTTAATATTTTAATCTTAAGGGGTAGTTCAATGACCAGTCCAGCAGAAGCATACCAGTCAGGCATACAGCTACTTTTTCCTTATTAATTTTTAGTATCTATTGAAAATTATATTGTGTACCAGTTACATCATCTATCCATACCCTAATCTTATCTGCTATTTCTCAAGCACAAATCTTTCACTGCTGGACCAGTGAAATTATTTCAAAGAATTAAAAGGAGTTTGCAGAAGATTGGTAAAATGGCACTTTATAAAGACTAGTAAAATATTTTTGCTGTATTTAATAGGAAAGGGAAAGAAAAGCTAAGTAGGTATAGCAGTTGTTGACCTGAGTCTGTGTTAAGTCTTAAAAAACAGCCTTTAAAAATTTATCCAATTGGTTGTTAAATCTGAAGCCTAATTTACAGAAATCAAAATGAAAGTCATTACTATGAATAAAAGTAGTGGAATAAATGAAAAATAATGGCAAAGCTGTCCTGTGCAACCAGCTGCAACGGGTGGTGCTGGGCTGATGAACACTGTGTAAGAAACCACTGATTTTGTGCATACATCATGTTTTGGCTGAGTTTCATTATTCATCAGCTTATTCCATTCCATTCCTATGCTCTGCAAGTGCAAGAAGACAAACAGTTTAATGAAAGTCTGTTTGCTTTTGTCATGGCTTTAGCCATGGCTCTTTTTCCAAATAGAAAACAAAGTGAAACCTTCTGTCATCCATCAGACATATTTTTTTCCCACAGCATAATTTCTGTTGCATCTGTAAAGCATTTATATGGTTGGATTTTCTATAAAATTCCTGCAGAATACTTTTTCACTGAACAGATTTCTAAGTGGATCATGAGTACCACCGTCATGGATCTGAGAGCGAGCCTGTGCATAGTCATGTGGCACTGTTGGTTAAGTCAAAGTGCAGTATCTTCACACAACCTGGTTTTGTTTCCCTACGTCATTAACCTCTTTGCCAGCCTCAGTGGTGACGATCCTAAACTTGGGGTTTCGCTTCTGCTCGTTTTCCCTGCAGGATGGTACAGTATTTGACGGCAGGCCAATAGAGTCACTGTCTCTGATAGACGCGGTGATGCCTGATGTTGTTCAGACCCGACAGCAAGCGTTCAGAGAGAAACTCGCTCAGCAACAGGCCAGTGCAGCGGCAGCAGCGGCAGCAACGGCAGCGACAGCGGGAGCAACGACGACTGCTGTTTCCCAGCAGAACACACCAAAGAACGGAGAAGCCACTGTGAATGGAGAGGAGAATGGGGCACATGCAATAAGTAAGACAATATGCCGCTTCTGGGCAGTTCTTTTTTCAGGGATATTCGTGTACTCAAGTTGCAAGGTGGGGTGCAAGGTGTACTTCCTGCAGGGTGGTAGAACTAAGGGCAGTCCTTTCAGGAGGATGGGGTATTTCTAGAAAGGTTGTCAAGTAAAAGTGACATTTCATGTCACAATGCTGTGCTTTACTGGTCTCCTCTCAGAATCCAGAAACCTCAGATGTCTTCAGAACTGCACGTTGAAGACAGGATCAAGAAGTGGAACTCTGTGCTCTCTTCTGAGGGCAGGCTTCATTGATATTGTCAGCTTTATTGGTGCTTTTAGATATTTGATAAAAATTGGAACAAGTGTAGCCAAAGCTTGTTATTTTGGCCAGGCTAGGAGAAAGACATGCAAGTCGTATCCGTGTAAATATAGGATGACCAGAGTGTAACCTTGTGCAGTAACTGTCCTATGAGCATCCATTGCCTTGGCATGGTCTTTGGCCCAATTTGGCCTGTATCAGCTTCTATTCTTGTGCAGTGGAGCTTGAGCATACGATTATCCATAGCCTGTCAGGTCTTTAGTCCAGTTTGGACTATAGCAACTATGCATCCCTATACAGCACTACCAAGCACAGGATGAGGAGTCATGTGTGCCAAGGACCATTCCCAGCAGAGAGTTTGGATGCATCCAACCTGTCTTGAAGGCACAGAGGACAGTTATTGCTCAGCTTTTTATTTAATAGCATGCGTTTAGTCAAACAGTTTACTGCAGGTATTTGATAGAAGGTCCTACCTTCCTGAGGTTTCCTTGGTGTGTGGGAACAGTGAGTTCCCAAGAGCTCTGAATTCACCTTTGTCCGTGTGCGATCAAGGGAGACTGCACTCGTGTCTTAGACATCTAAAGTCAGGCACGTCAAACGTGCAGTGGACATGCCTGCTGATGTAACTACATCTTGATAATGTGTTAACATTGTGAGGCAGATGTGATTACTGGTTCTGATTTCTGTGTCCAAGTCCTGTTAGGGTGCTGCCTAACTTCTGAAATGAGACCTTATTGCCCACTTTTCTTCTGAGGGAATTCTAGAGGAACATGCATGTCAAGTTTTGTAGAAGTCCCAACAGCTCTTTGGCTTAGACAAGCAACAGGTCAGGACTGTAGTCATGTAACAGATTTTGTTTGTTCTGCAGTGTAGATAGCTTTATCAGACTCCCATCTTCTCTTTGATCTGAATAGATTCCTCCGTGGGTGAGGAAAATGCTTTCAAACCAGGTTTTTCTTCAGAGAATTCCAGTTAGACAGGATAGTTTCCCCCAATAAAAATGCAATTATTTAAATTACATTTTTCATTTGAGAAAGCAAATGTAAAAAAACCCCACACTTTTAAATGCATCAAATGCTGACATTTTGATTTTTTACACATTTCTTCAGCTGATATGTGAAAACTTTTGGGGAATGTCTTGCTGTCTCAGGACAAGGACAAGGAGAAAACAAGTTCTTAAGGTAGAAAAGTGATTATCAGTTTATCACTAATAGAGGACCACTCAGACTTATTTCCTTCTGATCCGAAGAAACATACATACTAATGTATTAATAAAAGCAAAGCCTTAAAGATCAGTTCAGGTTTATAGCCACACTCGAAGCCTTGATTTCTCAGATCTAACATTAATGATCCTCACAGCTATTTTTAATAGAAGGATTTTCACAAGGAGTTGCAGACCTTTCCTTGGAATGTTGAGAAGAAAAAGTCTTTTATGACTATTCCTGGGAGAAAAGAGTAGTCCTGGGAGACCTACTGGCTAGAAAAGACTGCTGATAAGAAAGCTGTGAGAAAACTGCCCAAACCTTCGTTTTTACTTTTGTTGGATTCTGTAGAACTGGCATTTGAAAGGATGGGTTTGAATAATGTGAAATAGAAAAATGATAACTGACGTCCTTAGTCATTACCTGGAAGTTGCCCATATATCAACCTGTCATAAAAAGGCAGGTGAAAGAGGTGTCTTTGAGAAGTTAGCTGGTTTGCATTTATTCTGGCACGGAGTTCTCCCTGACATGGTAAGTCTGTCCAAGAGAGTTTTAGTATATTTAATATAGTATTATTTAATTTTGTATGTGATATTACAAGTATAAAATGGTAGATTTAAGAAAGAGAGGAGACAACAAAAAATAACAAGTTTAAATACTAAATAAAAAAATAAAATGCTAAATAAAAATACTAAATACTAAATAAAAAATACTAATAAAAATAAATACAAATACTAAATAAAAAAATCGCTGCCTTCTCTTGATGCTTCTCAAGTAATCTTTTCAGTTTTAAGTCACTTTAAATATTATAGGAAAAAATAAAAGTCTCCATCTAGAAATGGAGCCAAACTTTGAATTGTTTTCCAACTCAGATATTTTTAGTGTCATTTGTTTCATTTTATTTGCAAAGATTGGCTTGGGTTTAAGAAAAACAAAGCTCTGGAAAGAGGACTGAGCTCTGTTCCTTTGTAACTACAGCCATAAAGAACAACCTCAATGAAAGGCCTGTTGAAGATTTAAGTAAAAAAACACATTTCCTGAGAAAAGACAGGGTTAGCACTTGGAAGATCTTAGAATATATATTTCTTTTTTTTATTTGGAAGACATAGAGAGTTAATATTACCAGTGTTTTGAATTATTATTTTTTGGAAAAAAAAAAGTTTCAGTCATAATAATTTGGGGGAATAAGACTTTTAATTTCCAGTCATTTGGGATTTTTAATACATTTGAAGAAAAAAATTAGAATATCGTGTAGACTTAACCAGAGATCCTCTGACCTTTAGAAAATGTTTTGTGTTTACATTTGGGCGGAGTCCTCCACTGTGTGACCTGCAGATTTACATTTTCCACCTGTGAGGGTCTGCTCTGCTTGGTAGAACTGCCTTCTCTTTCAGAGACTCTCTCAGAGGCAGTTTTGTGCAAATGTGCTCTTAACGAAATGCTTTCTGCTCTGAAGATACTTTAAAACAAAAGAAGCCTGTTCTTGATGGCTGCTAGATCTCTCCTCTTTATTGTCCTTCCCCATGCACACATTGTGGCTGCATCCGTAGGAAAGCCAAATTTTCAGGTGAGACCAGGGCTCACAAGAGCTTGTGCTGTGGAAGGAGCTTGTCACTCTTATGAGGGTGCCAGTTTGTGCTGAGGGGGTTCTGTAGTTTTTTGGTGTTACTGTAATTGTAATTATTGTACATTGCCAGTGTCTGTCTGAATCTGACAAGAGCCTGAGGCAGCATCCCAGAAGCATGAACTGTCCTGTTTGTTCAGTGGGGCATTTTAAGTTTTGTGCTGAACAATAACACTCTAAATATGAATGTTGCTGACTACTGATGAAAATAGGAAGAAAGCACATATAATGTGAACATTTGCAAATGATTTCTGAAAGACCCTTCATCTTTCCATCTTTTCTCCTGAACCACGAAAGCTGTAGTGTGAAAATCATTACTGGAAGACAATACAAAATCATCCTGCAGGTATTTCATTGTTCCCAGAGGCCAGTCATTCTTGCATGTACTAATGCAGGTATCAGCTAATCAAGGTTTCTTTTTCACAGCATGACTATTGTGGGAGGTTTTTCGCAGCAGTTAATTACATTCAAAGTGTGTGTCTAGGTTCCTCCATCTGGCCATGTACAAACAAAAAATATTTCTAAGTATCAGATGGCTTTGCTCTGATAGCACCTCTTGACTCTGGGACCTTGGAGTAATGGTGCTTCCCAGCTGTCATTTGGTTTTAATTTAGAGTGAAAAGCAGACCTGCCTTTAGAATCAGGCAGGTAACAGTAGGATCCTGTGTTGTAAAAGTAGCATCTCATTTACATTTTTCAAATTACAGTGCTTGAAATATCTTCTTGATTTACCCCCAGATTCCAGCTCACACTGTGAACAGGACACAGATGAATGCATAGCCGATGTCATGCTGCTGTTTTTCTCATGAAAATATGCTTTAAACCTGGTGAATCTGTGCTGTGCTGAGAAATAGAGGATTGCGAGTTCGGGGCTCATACCTTCTGGAGGGTTTGAGCAGTGCTTGTTCTTCAGTGCCTGACTGCTCAGAATATCACATCAAAGCTCCCAGCTGCTACTGTGAGGCTAAATCTCGGGTACTGGTGTATCTTGACAGTATTACTTTTAGTATTCATACACGTAGGGAATTGTCAAGGACAAGGCTTAACGTAGGGACTCAGCATAGGTGTAGATTTTACAAATAAGCACTTCTAATGTTTAATTTTATGCAACAAGTCCATAGGTAATGTGTAGTTAGAAATGCAGGTATTTTTAATTAGAAATGAGGTATGAACTACTGTTAGTTGTTTTCTGATTTTGATACTCGGTGCTGTGTGACTCATTGAATTACGTGTAGATTTAATTCTGTCTGTAACGTACATATGGCACACAGACGTAGTTTTTGGGTACTTAAACAAATATGCATTGAGAAGTGCTACCAGTGTGACTCAGCATAAATTAGGCAGAGACAAACAAGGTATTTGAAAGCCCGGGTAAGGGTAGAAATCTGGATGGCAGTTGTGCAGTGTCATGCAAGTCTGTTTTCCCAGTCGATGGGCAATAGCTCAGCAAAGCTGGAGTATGAGGACAGATGGCTGATTTTAAATGCCATAAACATGTGGCAATAAGAGAGCATAATTATTCTACTTGCAAACCTATGGATCTCCATATGTGATTAAAGAATGACTAACTGAAAGACTTAACCGAGAAAGAGCACTTGCATTTTGATCAGTCAGAGCAGATCAGCTGGCCAAGGCGTTGATTAGGTAACAGGAGGCTGCCTTGCCCCAGCCTGCCAGCAATCCACTCTCGGGTGTGCTTCCTGCAAAATGGGCCACACTTCTGTGTGTAGCATCTGCTGTCTGCTGTTTCATTGTGTCACCTGTCCTTGCTTAGTGTCTTGTTTGCAGAGGATAATAATCTTGTGTTGCTGCCAGGAAGTGTAGCTAGAGCTTAATGAGGAAGATTTATACAGAAGCAGTGAAAGTCTGGACTAAAAACATGGTTCATGATACAAGCTGGAATGAATTGTTACTAAGAGAAATTCATCATTTAAAATTCCTTTTTTTTTTGTTAAGGAAATAAAAGAGCTTTATAAAATAAGGTTACTTAGACTGCAGTCTAAAGAACCGCAGAGTTACAGCATGCATGACTCATTTGGTACTTTTCTGTGTATTATGAGAACATGATCACTCACCATTTCCCTGCCATGCTTTTGGAATGAGGCCCTTTCTCGGTATATTCTTTGTGAGTAGCACACGTTTTACTTACAGGACACTGTGTAAGAAAACGTATGTGCTGTATGTTACTTTTTTTAAGTATTTTAAAAATCTGTAAGTAATTTTTAATGAACCCAGCTTTAAAAAAAAAAAAAAAACACACCTGTACTTAAATAAATGCTAACTGTTTGGGGGAAGAAAAGCTACATGCAGTGATACAAAATATGTTGGAAAACTCTACATTTTGAGGATTTGTCATAAGTTTTAATTGCTGTAGGGAAGAAAATGGAGTAATATGGTCAGTGACACAACACTGTATTACTTATAGTCTATATGTTGATGTAAACTTTAGGCCGTGGGTAACTAGCTTGTTTTTAAAGCAGACCTAACTGCATCTTGTAAACTACTTTTTCTGATCTGTCTCCTTACAGATAATCATTCAAAGCCAATGGAAATTGACGGGGATGTTGAAATTCCTCCTAACAAAGCAACAGTCCTTCGGGGCCATGAATCAGAGGTGTTCATCTGTGCCTGGAACCCTGTCAGTGACCTGTTAGCGTCTGGGTAAGGCCATGACTGAAGCCAGCTTCTGCAATTAGAGTGTATTTAGAGATGGCAGGAACTTCAAGTGTATTTGGGAATGACTGTTTTTTCAGCCTGTAGCAGGTTTTTTTTTTCAGCAGTACTGTACCTGTATAACAGTTAAGTAATTACAAGGTGATGCAGAATATGAAGCATTTGCACATTTAAGATGTGCACTCTGTGACCCTGAATACAGTCACATTTTTTAAAATATTTTTTAAATCACTATGGATAATTCCCAGAATATTTGAAATTTGTGTAATCTACTGCTCTTGGTTAATGGTTCATACTGGAGTCTCAGAAAGTCACTGGCATCCATGTTTTCTTTTTAGAAGTATAGAGAGGGGGGCTTCAGAGTGGACCTGAGTTTGTCCAATGAGCTGAACATTAGGAAGAGGAAATTTTTGGTTTAGTGTCATTGGAAGGGAGGCCAGTCTGTCTTCTGCAGGACTGCTCAGTGATGACCACCACAGCATGGCAAGTGGGTCAGTCAGGAGATTGACTTAAAAAAGCACTTTTGATCCAAAGAAAAGTACCATTGTAAACATACTCCAAGAACTACCTGCAGGCACTGTTGGAATCTGTGTTTGTTCGTGCTTGAAGTTAAACTTTACCATGAAGGCTAAATATAAGAAGTCTAGCTGGGAACATGGAGGAAAGCTGATCTAAGTTAGAGGAGGTAAATCGCTCAGTGTTACTTAGCATTATTAGAATACCTTTCTCACAAGGAAGAGGAGAGTCCTTATTTTATTTCCATCTTTTTGCAAGATCATCAGAATAGTCTTCTTGTCTTTGTTCACTTTGAGAATAAGGAATTACAGTGTAAATGGGAAAGAAAATTCAAGTAAATTCCAGCTTGGATAAACAGCAGAGATCTCTAAGAGAGTGAAGATAGAAATTTCAAAAAAATAATTTCAGAGAACAAATTGAATTCTTGTAAACCAGAATCCTGCTGAATATGCTTCATTCTGGAATGCTTTGTTTCAGGCCTGGTAGTACTTTTAGCATTTGTAGCACTAACATTCATTTCAAGCAAGTCATTGCTTGCCATACTGGACTGCTTCCCTAGGATCCGTCCTTCACAGTCCTAGTGTTCACATTTAATAAACCAGAGTATGTAGTGCAGTGACTGAGGAACCAGTCTGTGTTTAACTTTGCCTCAGGGTGCTAAGCACTGGTAGATGGATCCCTGGGACAGTGGTATCTTACACAGCTTCAGGTAAACCTGGAGGATGATAATGATGATAATGAGAACCATTGGTCAGATATCCAAGATAGAGGAGTACCCTGTCACTACCCCTTCAATTAAGCTTTATCCTTCAGTGTAATTGGTCTTTTTTAATAAGCTTTGCTACTGACTGTAGAAGCACATAAATATACTGATGTATATTTACTCATGTTACGGACTACAGTCAGGTGCTGTGTCTCAGGGAGACTAACAGCAATGCAATGACAATGCAGATAATTTAGATCCATGTGCGTCTTGATCAGATTTTAACCTGCTCGTAAGAAACGAAGTAGGGACACAGTTTAGCCTTTGGGTAAGGCAGCTGCCGGTGCCTGACAAAGCTTATGTGAGTGAAATGGCATGGAATGCACAGAAGAGATTGAAACTGAAGGAGGAGAGCTGAGTGATTATGCCACTGCACAAAGAAGCCTTTGAGATGTCTGGTATAGTAACAGTGCCAGCTATTATCTACAGGTAAACTCTGTGTTCCAGCACCAATTGAACAAGGGGGAGAAACTCCCTGAGATCTACAGTGTGCTGCAGTTCTGTTTGCCCTTTACAAGGTAATGATTCAAAAAAGAAGACCGCAGTCAGTCTGATGCATGAACGTCAAATTACTAGATTCTATAATAGCCATATTGTGCTACCCGGTCCATGGTTTTCTTCTGGTTTCCCATCTGCTTGATTGTACCCATCTGTTGTCTTAAAAAATACATTTCAAAACCTAACTATTAAATAGAGGAATTAATAACACATTTGTTTTGTTTATAAAGTGCTGAATCAAATCTCGGTTCATGGCAAAGTACTTTCTTCAAGCCTTGTTTTGCAAGCAATAAGTTTTTCTAACAATTAGCAGCAGCAGTTTAGACAGCAACCTGATGTAATCCTCAAAGAACCAGAAGAATAGTGCAGGTTCAGAACCTAATCTGAAGCAAGCTGTTTAAAAGGAATATAGTATGAATTACCCAAAACTAGAGCATTGCTTTTCAGATTTAGGAAGTATTCCACTGAGAGAAAGGGATTTTGATATTTAATGTCACATTTACCCAGTTGCTGATTTTTTAGTGTGTGAACACTGGCACAGGAATATATACTCTCTGGCCTTTGCAAAGAGCTGTTTCAAAATACAACAGACAGGAATTTCTCTGATCAAATAGCTAGAAAAAATATATTCTGCAGCTGCTCTTCCTCCTCCGCCGCACCCATAGCCCTTAAAGCTGAGAATGGGGAGATTAGAAATACCAGTAAAGGCTATCAAAGGCATGACTGTCACCAGATGCCTATGAGAAGAATGCTTAGATGTTATGAACAGGAGCATTATAATAATACAGTGAAGTGTGTGCATACAGCCATGTATGCATTTAGCCTTGATGAAAGAAATCAGCATTCCAAAACAAACAGTTACAGAGTGTATTGGACGGGTTAAAAAAAAAAAAAAAAGAAAGAAAGAAAAGAAAAAAATAGGTGCTTGAGTAAATCTCAAGATTTGGACACTGCCAGCCATAAGTCCAAAAACTGATTTCTTCCATAGTTATCTTTCAATATCTAAGTTTTAATTTTATGACACATTTAAATTGTTGCAGATGGTTATGTTCCCTTATTAGTGTAGAAACCCATTACAGCTGCATCCACATTAGTAAACTAACCATGCCTGGGAATATTCCTAGGCACCGAGGCCAGCTGGCACAAAACGGCTGGTGTCTGTGCTAGCAAACTGCCCTGGCTGCCAAACAAACTGCACACTGGGAATCATCTCTGGACATTGTAACCACCAAGCCATGCCCAGGAGTTATTCAGAGAGAACATCAGGGCCCCAAGCAAGACTGCTAATTAAAACCAGCCAAAATCTGGCCAGGGAATAACCTGTCAGTTTGCTTGCACAGGTTATCATGGTCCAGTGACACAGGGTGTTCTGAACATGCTTGAATTTCCCAGTGTGGAAGTGGATGGACTGTGAATGTCAAGGCCTTGAACTCCAAAAGCTTTTCCAGTTGAATTCAGGATGTTTCTGTCGTCATGTTCCACTGCTGCTTCCAAGACTGTGTTCTGTTCTGTGACATCCAGCCATACCCTTCAAGTAATTCATGTAGCTGTGAAGCAAAGGGACCTGGCCTCATTACTAAAACCCAACAGTAGGTTTCTTTGCTTGTCTTTGCTGATCTATGCCAGCCTCCTTCACACAGGGGAACTTTGTCTCTTGCAAATCGCTCTGTGCACCTTTGCTCTCCCTAGTCAGCAAAATAATTATCCATAAAAGCTGTTGTCCAAGATCTTTCATTTATGGCTCTGTCTCTCCAAAGCAAGAAAAGATGTTTCCAGGCCATCTGCTGTCATGGTCTCTGGCCTTTATATAACACTTCAGGTTACTGTACCCCTCAAATCAGTGGTTTAGGATCCACTGTACATTACCTTTCTGAATAATCCTTTTGAATTACCAGGTTGAGGGTGTTTTTCACACACCACCCCTACCATGTTAGTGCCAGGTATTAATTCTGCTAATTGTAAGTACTTAGTCATTAGCAGGTGACTGTACTAGGACTGTTTTACTCAATGCATCAAATGCATTAATGCAAAGTGGTCAGCTATTAGGGCGGGTCTACTTGAATAACGTGTTGCAGGGAGCAATGTTGTAGAATCAGTGGGACAGAGATCTCCCTCAGGATGCCTATGAGGTACTTCCCTCTACTCATTGCCTTGGAGGACTAGGTACTTGCTTTAGGTGACCTGCTTTATTAAGGAAAAGTTAGGTGTCATAAAAGTTATGAGGAGTTTCCTTCCCTTTATGCTTTCAACAGTCTCTTTTAAAATAAAAAAGTAAAAGCTCTAATTTCTTGGAGCCAAAAATTGTTAAATACACATTAACAATATTGCATCTCAAAATACAAGTGATTGTAAGACTCACAGCTGAAGAGCATACTCAGGCAGGAGAGCATGAAATAAAATTCTTTCAGAACCAGCCTCCTTAAAATTTGGCAGTACTCTACCATGGTGCAGATGAGTATACCTACTACTCAAGTGGTCCTGACTTGCATGTTGGAAAGAGCTGCTTTATCATGCAGATAGAAATGCTTCTGTGAGCTAAGGAGATTAAATATCTTACTGAATTTTGCTTGAACTATGGTCCTCTAATAAGGCAGGGTTCATTGAATCGTTCAACAGAAATCAGAATATTTTCCACAGCAGAGAATACTCTCTTTTTTTTCCCCAGCAACAAAAGGGAAGACACGCAAATACCCCTGCCACACACTGGTAGGCTTATAAAGCCTCTCTACAGGGACACATAATAGCTTATGTAGCCTTAGGAAGAAGAAAATGGAAAAACAAAATTAAAATACTGGAAAATAAGATTGCCCAGGCCTTGCCAGAAAACTGACTAAATAAAACTGTTGAAAAACAAAACATAACCCTTTTAGAACTAGCAAATAGGATATTGTATTCGACAGCCAAGTGGCTGAGTACTTTATTCACAGGGTCCAATAACAAACTGGATTATTACCGTGAGGGCAGGACTGTCCTGGAGTCTTACATAGTGGAGAAGCCAGCGCTAAAGGAATTTCCTACTTAGCATGTTAACCAATAAAACAGGCCCTGAAAGACTTATGTTCCCACTATTGTTAATTATCACAATTAAATATGTTCCCTAACTTCTGAGCCTCATAATTAACTTTGTTAATTTTCTGGACAACATGTGTGAAATTGTCAGTTTTCCAGACCTCTGAAGAAGTAAGGATTTATATTACAGTCACAGCTCTGAGTGGTGGCCAGAATTGCCCTGATCTGAATTATTTCTTAAGCACTTACATGAAAGATAATGTGCCAAAAATTAAAGAATGGCTGTACAGCAGTAGCTAGGCAAAGCCCTGGCCAGCCATCACATCTCAACTTGGCACAAAAGGTTCAGAGGAGATGGGGGCTTATTCCCCACGTGCCATGACCCAGCAGAGCTCAGAGCCACTGATACAGGCAGAGACGTTTTTGCTTTTACAGTTGAACTGTTGTTTGTGTAAAATTTGGCTAAATTATTGGTAAAATAATGCACAGAGATCAATGAAGTGTAGTAATTGCATGGTCAATATTTGCACTTGAAGACATGTCAAGTATTTAAAATTTGCCTGGGATTTTTAGTATAAGTAATTAAAATGCTTTACTAGTACGCCAATAGAAAATTTAATATTCACTTGTGATGGATTTCCTTTTCAATAAAACATGACTTATCAAAGCAAAAATGGATCTCAGGTTTTTAGTCTTCAAAAAGAGACTTTTCCTCCTTGTTAGTATATAGGAAAGGAAGTTTTAGTTATTACTTTAAAAAAAGGGAAAGCTAACACACTGGGTATCTCAGCACTGGAATTGCATCTAAACTGTATGAATTCTTCGATGTATAAGAGAGATTCTAATTCTATGTACATGTAAATAAAAATTGCCTTCTGGGCAAAACAAGCAATCTAGGGTACTTTGTTTTGATTTTTGATGTTATTGATTGTTTTTAAAAAAAGGAGGAGGGGGAATGAGAGGAAAATCCCAATTAACTAGAAATCATATTATCTTCCACTCCATTGCAAATTAATTTCTGACCTCAGAAATGTTTTTCATTAGAAGAAAGATTTGTGCAAAGTCAAAATAAATATATTATTTACAAGCATATAATGATAAACTCTTCCTCCTCAAAACTTTTTCTAAGCAAAATCAGGGTTTCAACCTGCCTTAGAAACACCTCTGTAGAAAATAATTGACCTATAAAATAGATCAAAATCCTGATGCTGTCTCCGTCTTGTTCTATTATGTCGATAGCTATTTTGCCACTTTTTCAGACAACATGAGGTAAGCAACCAAACTACAGACAGCAAAGGACCCTGTAGACATGAATTTAGAAAATGAAATTAAGATTAAAAAAAAAAAATTAAATTGCCTTTCTACTTTTATAATCTTTTGGTTTTGTAGCTTGACTTAATGCAGAGAGGCTGTTTTACAAGACACTTTCTGTCAAAGGCTGCGTTCTGGTCTGTCTGAACACAAGTACAGTTTGAACCGGCCATGGCCAAATTAAAGGCAGCCTTAAGTTCCCCTCCAGCTCCTGCAGTAGCTGTCACTGCAGCTGACACTGCAGCACCTTTGTCACGCTGCTAGAGGTCCACTTCCCCGAGGCTGCTGCCAAGGTGACACTCCACAGCCCTGCAGGTGCTGATCCTGCGGGTCCTGTCACACTGTGCTCAGAGCCTGCGGCAACTCCGAGAACACCAGGCAAGCCTTTGGGAGCTCATGGGCACACTTTTTTATGGGAGGCACGTGGCAAAGCCTGTGTGTCTCTCCTCAGGATTATGTTTGTAATAGTGTCTTGCCCCAGAGTATCTCAGTCATGGTGATACCAGCTTTCAGGTATGAAGTGCCAAATGTAGAAAGTGGATGTATTTTGGGTAAAACTTCTTTGGATAAACCAAATTATTGTGTGGGTTCAGATGATAGATACAATTTAAATGTGTTAGCGTTTTTTAAAAAGTATATGGAGCACAGGAGGATTTGGAAAGAAAAAATTAAATTTTAAATTAAAATTTAAAAAACGAAATTTTAAAATTTAAGCTTGGTGGGCTTAGGGTAAGGTAGTTGGATTTGCTCTGGGCAGTGCACAGGAGAAACAACAAAATTCTCAGGAGGTTCAATGACTTTTACTTGCAATTTAGAACATTCTGATAGAATAAGACACTTGGTAAACTTTAACTGAGCAGTCTTTAAAACATCCAGACAAAGGAAGGCACTTCTCAAACCTTGACTTGGCAAACTTTAGGGCACACAATCAGCCACTCCCGTTAGAGTGTGGAACTGTTGGCTCTCCCACCTACCCAGAGCTTGCCCTGCTCCCCCAGCACTTCGTGGTTGTTTCGAGCCAGTCAGCCATTCCTCCAGTCTCTTACAAGGCCATGATATTCTCTCAGTGAAAACAGAAATAGCAGTTTTTGCAGTTTGCTGGGTCGACACGAAGAGGAGTTTTCAGCTCTGCACAATTGCTTTTATAGATCCGGAGACTCAACAGCCAGAATATGGAATCTCAATGAAAACAGCAACAGCGGTTCCACTCAACTAGTTCTGAGGCACTGCATAAGAGAAGGAGGACACGATGTCCCCAGCAATAAGGATGTGACTTCATTGGACTGGAATGTAAGCTAACTTCTAAGACTGTGCATGGTTTTTAACTGTCTAAATTTAATTCAGAGGCAATTACAGCTGCTGCACCGTATCTTTTATATCCGAGGTGACCAGAAGCTCTGTCCTAACCTACTGACCTCCAGTTTCAAATACTCATAATAATAGCTGAACTTTCCCCTACAGGCTGTAATTTTCCAGGACTGTTGCCATCTTCAAGCTTAACAATTATATATTTATATCTCTATTTTAAGTACATGGGTAAAAATAAACTTAGTTAACTTTAAGAACGAAGATTAAGCAAGCAATCTTTGTAATAATGAAGCCTAATTAATAATGTATTTGCATTTCATACTTAACTTTATTTTAGCATGTGTAGAGATAAAAGCACTAATGAAGGTTTTTCTGATGTTGGACTCTCGAGACCCCCTCTTACTTGAATTACACTGTGCACAGCAAAACATACATTACTTTCTTTATCTTGGTGGGAGCATGTGTAGTCATTCTATCTTTACCCACCCACCTTCTGGGTGAAACTGTATTGCCTGATCCCTTTTTTACTTTAGTCCTGCAAAACCTCCTATCTTAGGTAATATGCTCCTGCGCAGAGAATACTGAAGTGAGCAGAGAGG
Organism: Empidonax traillii; assembly: GCF_003031625.1. Taxonomy (NCBI): domain Eukaryota; kingdom Metazoa; phylum Chordata; class Aves; order Passeriformes; family Tyrannidae; genus Empidonax; species Empidonax traillii. Next base: position 338,153 of record NW_020955475.1, read on the forward strand.
AAAGGAATTTTTAAGAATCCCCAGTGTCTGGAAAGTGTCCTTGGGCAGCTTTAAGGCTGCTTCATGTCTCCTTTCTGCCACCAAACATTGTTAAAACAGCTTACAAGACCCTGCAGGAACCTTAATTAATTTTGAGATCATTTGTATTCTGTCTGTTTTTCTGATATTAGTACAGACAGAGTGATCACATTAGTCTTGTTTTCATAGGAAAACAGATTAAAAATTAAGAACCAGAAAAGATTCTCAGCAGTTTTTTACAGTCTCAGTTGCTGGCCAGAGACCAAGATTTGATTAATCTTCACTGCAATATTACTGTCCTTCAGGTGAGCTAGGTGCTTCACAAAAGCAAAAGATAAGGCCACTGCACAAGGTAGTTTTCTCTTATATATTTTATATTTGCACAATGAAAGATCTTGGTGAATAGTACAAAAAGTAGAGGTAGGCTAACAAAGCAAATAAAACTCAAAATGTTCATCACTTGTTTCCTATGGATATCACAGTGAAGAAAAATAGTTTGAAAAAAATGAATTGGGGAGTAGAAAAAGAGTAATTGACAGAGAGAAACATGCAGTGGATACAGAACAGTTATGAGAAAAGTTGTCCAAAACAAATAAGGCATTGTCTAGTTTTTCCTGTAGTAATTCCTTACATTTCCAGACTTCATTGATCACGGTATTTTACTTGCATTGTGCTGAAACTCAAGGTAAAGAAATGTTCCTAATTCAAACACTTGAATGCTTCCAACGTACTTTGAGTTTTCCAAAAAGTGTGAATTACCACAAACATTTGGATTAGCTGTATATCTTGTCCCTGAGCTTTCCTTTCCTTTTTGCCGCTAATACCTTCGTTCTCGTCAGTGGTCCAGATAAGAGTAAATCACAGTGAGGTTAGGTTGGCTTAGGTTTTGGTGTTTTCCCCCATCTTTATTATATATTTGAATTACATCTACAACTGCTCTGACTTTTGCAGGGTTGGAGTGGGCATATGTTTCAAAGGATCATTTTATGCTTTTTCCTAATTTTCTATTCATAAAGCTAGAAATGACATGTGCCTTTATTGTTTATTTAGAACCACCATATTAATCATATTTCCCTGTGAAATTTTCACACTGGTGATATTGAATCAATTCTTGTCTGGTTTATGTGATTTATGTTAGAGTAAGAAAGGTTATTTCTGCAGGTCATATTCACATCATGGTACCAAAGGTTGGATTCATCTCCCATAGATTTAACCATCTAAACTGGTCATCTAGACACACATCTAGTCAGCAGAAACAGCAACACATGCCTTTGTGCTGGTCTGGGCATAATCTGAAGCAAATGGAATCATGAGTTACACTCCAGAGGTTCAGTTGTATCATGCTGTTAGTTATACAGGGAGACCAGAGTGCACTTTCAAACTAACTCCTGACTTCTGGATACCTGGAGATAAATGAGATGAATCTCACTCTTAATCCAGGTGCTGAAACGCTGAAAGACTAAACGCCCAGCTCCAGCAGTACCCATCTCACCAGATGGAAGAGTCAAGTTCCATTTTCATTATTTTCATTGTGGCCTCGTCACTGCAGCATCATTGGCTGCACAGGAGATACACTTCCATGAAGGGTTCCTTCCAGGAGAATATGTGTAATTTGCTGATTCGTGGTCTTTTTTTTCTCTTAATTGGGCCACACAGTACTGTGCCCCTGAGCACATGTGGGAGTGTGTGTTCAGACAAGTAGAAAGCAGTTTCTTGGTGGTAGATAGCATTCGAGGTGTTGAGTGTAGATGGCTTAAGAGTTTAGGGGTTTTTTTCCAGGTATAGGTGCCTGAATTTCACTGAACTGGGATTTAGTCTGGGTATAGGTGACCTGTTGATGTCTTACGGGCCCTTTATGTCTAAGAAGTAGTGTCTGTTTGTTATCTGGAAGAAGCCCACAGAACTTGTTATATCTTGTGGGTTTTTTCTGTTCTTTTTGATTAAATGACTCATATCTGATGGTATAGCCCAGTATTTCACCGTATGTTAGAGGGGTTTATTTCCTCTGTGCTGTCTGCAGTAATAATAGTTTAAATCATCTGTCTCAACGAGTGGATCAGAATTCCCATAAATCACAATTGGCAAACCTTAAAAAAGAAGAAAAATGTTTGATTGAAGTAGATTTCATCTTGTATTGACCTTTGCCATTTATATATATCCCAACAGAGTGATGGAACACTATTGGCTACAGGCTCGTATGATGGTTTTGCAAGAATATGGACAGAAGATGGTAAGTCAAACAACATTTATTTTCTTAAACATCAAACAGTAGTGAACTGTAATATGACTAATTTGTAAGCAAATTGTAATAATAACCTTTTCTTTATTCCAGGTAACCTTGCAAGCACCTTAGGTCAACATAAAGGTCCAATATTTGCCCTGAAATGGAACAAAAAGGGGAATTATATTTTAAGTGCTGGTGTTGATAAAGTGAGTTTTAAAAATACGTTATTGTAACATAAATATGTTGATCAATGAGCTTATGCTGCTGAATTCCTTAAGATTATTTTCTTCTGCTTCAGACATCCTGGAGAGTTTACATTTCTTTATTATGTTTTAGTGCATGCTAATTACATTTTGAGGCTGCATAAATGTGTACTATTTTTATTGAAAATATTTTATTAATATAAAAAAAGTGTAAAATTGTATCTTAAACGTGTCTCAGTTAAGGAAAGAACTGTACTTAATTTTGTAGTTTTATCAACTGATTATTGACAGAAAGGAAGTGATCTTAAAAATACTGCACCTTTTCATCTAATTATTGAAACACTTTTATTTGCATAAAATATGTATGGCTGCCTAAGCAAATATGCAAAAAAAATAGTTCTGAACTCAAAATCAAGCAAAACATAGTAGTTACAGCTGAGTGCACATTAGAGATTAAAATGAACAGATGACTCACGATGATGAGCGCAAATCCATTAAAACTGAAACTGGAAAGTATGCAGCATTCATCCTGCCTAACTTTCGATGTCTAAAAATTAGATGCATATGTCATCCTTGGCTTCCTTTATAAAATTCAGAGAGAAAAATGGCACCTCTAAGTGATGTGCTGCATGGCCTGTGTTCCAGGGAGATGCACTGACAGTGCTTCTCTCCAGCAACTGGCAGAGGGAGTCTGTGGAAACTAGCTGAGGCTTGTACATTTGGTTTGTAGGCTAGATTTTCACATCCTTCCCTTTAATAGTGGCTTATACTTGGTATATATTCAGTGACACTTGTCTTCCAATGGTAGTTCCATTATTCTGGCAAACTTACATTCTCAGTAAAAGCAGCAATTCTTTAGATGATCCATTCTCAGCAGGATGATGCATCCTTAATTTATTTTCTGGAAGCATATACTCCCAATAAATTGATAGTTCACTCAGAAGGTGGTATTGAGCTCTGCAGGGGACATGCTTACGTGTGCTGTGAGTATGGATTAAAACCTCTCATAAGCCAGTTACACTCTAGTCTGTCCCACCTCAGTGGCAAGAAATTACTGTGCTGATAGATAAACATTTCACCTGTTGGTTTGATTGTTAGAAATGTAGTTCAGCATAGTTTCAGAGTAGAATGCAACTTGCATCTTTGGAAAGGGGAAAAAGTATTCTTTAAAGAAGACAACTGAAACAGCTTTAACAAAATGCTTATTAAAAATGCAGAGTTTTGTCCTTTAGCATTATTTAGAGAGGATATGCTCATTCTTCATAGTTCTGTTGCTTCTTCTGTGGGCATGTTACTTATTTATCTACACTTACGTTATTATTCTGTAATACTTGGAAGAGATTTCTGAGTTTTCAGCTGTTAAGCATACAAGGTGCTCTGCAGTCAATAATTTTATCAGTCCGTCTTTTAGAATTGCCCATAAGTGCTTTCTGTTTTGTAAATCTGAGCTGAGCAGTCACTAATCTTCCCCCCTCCCCCCCCCCCTTTTCTTTGGATACAGACAACAATAATTTGGGATGCTCACACAGGAGAAGCTAAACAGCAGTTTCCTTTCCATTCAGGTAATTTTTGCACAATTCTTTTTAGAAAAATGAAATGCAGTTTTTAATTTTGTCAATGTACTTTATCCTTTTGTATAAATGTATCTGCCAGAGAAAAATTTCAGTCGAGTTTTTTGTGCTTTAAGTATCCTGAGTATCATGGCTTGTGGGTTTATTCTCATTTCAGAAAGATGCATTTCTGTGAGAATCAGCTTTGAAAGTCAAACTGATTCTAAGAGAGGACGTATTCACCAGCCATGTCTACCTAACTGAACAATTCTGTCATTATCTTATGTACTTGAATAGTACCAAGTGGTGATTTATGGAGAAAATTTTCAGTGGAGGTTCCTGAGATCTTTTCTATTCTTTCAGCTCCTATTCCAATGAAGCTGACTTGAGAGAGAAGCAGGCAGATCTGTCATGCAGCTTGCATTCACCACTGCACTGATAAGATCCTCAGGAACTTCTTAGCTTTAATTTTGACTTGAAGTTCTTCAATATTTGCTTTCTCTGATTATCAGAAGTCAATTGCCAACCCTGAATTTCAAAACCTTGTGGCACCAAAACCTTACTTGGATGGTCATTTGTAGATCTGATCTGCTGCAAGAAGACAGGAGATGTCACAAATACCAAGTAATCTTGACTAACAGGCAATCATTGACGCAATCTGAAGTTCACCTGAGACCAGACTTGTAGGATGATGGCTGGATTCATGGTCCAAACTGGCTAAGTTGTCATAGGGAAGAATTTTTCAGTGGTATAGTCAAACCAAGTTTAAAACCACCAAAACATTCCAGGTGATGATACTAGAAATGTTCATCTTCCTGTGTGTTCACTGCAGCTAATCCCTCTTTAAACACAGCAGGCTTTCACAAGGTACTTAAAAACACATATTTTTGGTGTTTAAAAACACATATTCTGCTGTTAATTTTAAAAAATTATTTGCCCATGCTTTTCAGTTCAATTTCTAGTTGTTCTTACTCTCGCAGTTTCACAGATGTTAATAATATGCATTAGCAATAAAAATGGTTTTTCAACAGAAGACCAAAAGTATGTCCATGCACACAACAAATCCATACTCTGCATTTTTGTCACTCATCTCCTCGCTTATTAATGCAACTGTCAGTTTAGAGGAGCTGGTGTCTGCTGACAGATTTTCTCACTGTGGTGTTTATTTATCTATCCTAACTGTTCCATAACAGCAAACTTCACACTGTGGAGCTATTTAGTTAGTGAGACTCTTAATCCTCTGATCCCCAACTATTAATCTAAATAGCTGTGTATCCAGAACTTGGTTACTGTTTCAGAATTATATTCACTGACGTATAAGCTGTCTTGGCAGTGATGTGCATCAAGGACATATCCCTCCATTCCCCTTTTAGCAAGTTGAAAACTTCTCTACGTCTTCCAATGCAATGTGCCCATGTCCATCTGCATTAATAGATTTTTTTTAAAAATTCTTACTGCACATGCTGTTTGTCTTTGGACCATAAGACATAACTGAAGTGTAGATCTGGAGAAGCTAATATTTTTAAACTTTTTTTCAGTATTTCCAATTTGTTTTCATAGGGAAGTAAAGCAATGAGTTATTCAGGAAATTGTTGATAAGCCAAAAGCATATCTCCTACACAACCCTCTTCAAATCAGCCAGTCTGCCCTCACATGATAGAATCTTTGTCCTCACAAGTCTAAAGCCACAAAGACCTCACCTTGTCGTCTTTGAATCACTTACTCACCAGAACAAACTAACAGCAAATTCCTTCCCATATCTGGAATCCGAAAACCTCGTTTACATAAGGATTAAAGGTGGCATTTTAACAATCAAAGTCTAGTCTAGGCAGAGTACACTTCCTTTAATACATACTTCTTTGAAGTTTGGAGATAGTTGGCCTGGGAATAGCGTACGTTTTTTTACTCTCTGCTGCTTTACAACAATTAGTTTAGTTTACAACTACATGAACAGAACTGTCATCTTAAAATACATAAGGAAAACTCCTTTGTCTAGGTCTTGAAGGCCTCCATACCATTGGTGCACTGGTATTCCCATGTAACTTTTAAGGTTTTATAGTCAAAATACATAAGTATGCAAATAAGTAGTTTCTAGGGTTTCATTATTCTTTGCAAAACTATGAGTCATCGTGGGGCATTTGATCAAAATATGTATTCACAAAACTTATTTCTTTAAAGTGGAACAAAATAATCCAGTTTTGGCATCTGGTGATGGATGTGGACTGATGTCAATCCATGCAGGAACAAAAATTGGTTAATTGCTACCGAAAGAGCTATTTGTATGACCCAGGTTTAGACGTCTAAGTGTGTAGTTACAGGACAAGGGGTTTACAAATTGAAAGAGATTAGGTTCAGATTAGATATTAGGAAGAAATTCTTTACAGTGAGGGTAGTGAAGCACTGGAACAGGTTGCCCAGAGAAGCTGTGGATCCGCCTCCATCCCATCAAAGCCAGGTTGGGTGTAGCTCCAAGAAACCTGGCCTGGTGAAAGGTGTCCCTGCCCATGGCAGCGGGGTTGGAACTAGATGATCTCTAAGGACCCTACCAACCCAGGCCGTTCTGTGATTCTGTGATCTGAGTGCTCTGAATCACACCTAAATTTGTTCAGAAAAATCCTAAATTAACGGATAATTATTGTAACACTTCTATTGTTGGTTTTTATTCTAGCTGCATTTCTTACAGATTTGTTGCTGCTTTTATTAGATGATATTCTAATATTTTTTATGTGATTGGCTGCTATCCTGTGATTTTGGGAACACTTTGGCAATCTGATTACTTGCATCAAGAACCACGTTTAGTTGTTTTCTTTCAGACCGTTTTATGTAGTTAACTTATCCAGTAAACATATGATTGAGTACACAAATAAATGAATCAGTGTTAATTATCAGCACTTTATGTTTCAAATTATACTGCAATGTAAATCTGTAGCTTTAGGTGCCAGTAGCTCTCTGAAAATTACTTTTTGATTCATACATATCATGCTAGATATTAGCCCTGAAGGCATATTGTTATTAATGATGATAGATTTTTGTTTGTTCTGAATTAATAATACAAAGCTTGCAGCATAAGAAGAAAGACAAACAGGTAGTTAAAGAAACAAAATCCTTCATTTCCTAATCCTCATTCATCTTCATTGGAAAATTCAAAAGCAGTCTGCCTTTCTTAAATATATTTCCTTTATATTTCTACAATGTAGTAATTCCTTACCTCAATAATACAGAATTATTGAGTTTTTTCATTAATACTGTAAAAAATACTTGTATGAGAAACAATTTCAGCCCTCCATTCTCATTTGGAGAGCTACCTGATGATTCAGAAGGTGATGGGGATCCTGTTTCATTTTGCAGTTCATAAAAATTATAACAGGAAAAACATAGTTAATTCTAACAGGCTTGGAAGAACAGATATCCTCTCACCTCTGTATTACCAAAGTATCTTTCTGAACATATTTGAATAAGGAATTTTCTGGTTTCATTTTAATGACAAATTTGCATTGTGTCTTTGCCAGAAAGAGGTTCAGCTTTGTTTCCTATATGCTGGTCTCTTTTTGACACACTTTCTTCTCACAATAGTATGCTGAGAATGAAGATTTCTGTATTTTAGCGAGTCTTATGTCATCCTCTGGAGGGCAGCTAAACTCTTTCCTGAGGAAAAAAAAACCCAAGAAGCAGTTAAAGAACCATAAGCAAGCTGTTTGTCAGAAGCTCCCTCCTGCTCCTGCATGTGCTTTTAGTCTCCAGTGACATGCTGTAAAAGTTGTTTGGGGTATTTTTCCCATACTTTTTGCAGAGAGTGTATGTTGCACACAAGCACTAGTTACATGTTCATGTACTATCTGTGTACAGAGTTTCATTAGTTCAGTATTAGTTAATGCCAAACTCTCTGCAGAAACTGTTCCTCTCATTTCAGATCAGCTTGATCAATGTACCTGTCTAAAATCAGTCCCCAACCAAATTAAACTGAACGTCAGTGTTATTAATCCAGGTGCCAGCACAGAGCAATAGGTTTGTGTCAGTGGTTGCATAAAGCTCGTACAAAAAGGAAGATGCCACTTGTGTCTTCACCTTCCCAGTGTGTTTTGTCTGGCATTCACAGGAGCTTTGTTTCTAAACCAGATTAAATTATTCATGTTTTTTTCTGGATTAGTTTTGTTTCAGTGTCTTCACTGAACTGGCTTACAGAGGGATGAATACTAGAGATGGCCCAAGAGACATGCGTATCCACTGCAGTAGAAAAATTATTTTGTGCCCTTCAGACAGTTCCTCTCAGCCCTATAACTGGCAGCACGTGACAGGCCAAGGACTAGCCTGTAGTCCGTTTGATCCATATGCGTAACAGGAGAAAAATGATTTGGGATAGCTGTTTCTTTGCCGTGTTCCCTGATGTTCCTTCTGTTGTTTGTACTTCACAGCTCCTGCTCTGGATGTAGACTGGCAGAACAACACTACATTTGCCTCCTGCAGCACTGACATGTGCATTCACGTATGCAGACTTGGCTGTGATCGTCCCGTTAAAACCTTTCAAGGACACACAGTAAGTTTAAGAAGTCCAAAATGTTAGTGTTAAAGTCACAGCAGCATATTACCATGATGGCAGATGTGTTTGCAGGGTCTATTCTAGCACTAAAGGTGTTACACCCCATTGCTTCCCTAAAAACATATTCCTTGGGAGTGATTCACGGTCTGTGAGAAGGGATAAAATGTTCTAAATCACTGTAGGAGGCAAAACCTGCGGCTTAAACAGTGAGAACATATGTAGCATGAGCTGCAGACTAAAGGCGTGTTAATAAAAAAGTTTTTGGTTTTCACTAGCTTAGTTTCCTTTAGTTAATGAGAGCTGTAAATAAGGAGAGAACAATTTACCCCCAGCCATTGTTCAATTTTAGAATCAATTTAATCTGATAAGATGTATTTAAGGTGTACTTCCGCCCACTTTTCCTGGTGGTATTTAATAACCATCAGAGGTTACTTTTTCTAGCTTTCATTTGTGAGAAAAACTGCTATCACCTACCGACCTGTAATTTATATGTTAACTTCCAGAATTTGCTATCTTCCCATTGAGGAAAAATTGCATTTGGAGACCTTTATGCTAGTCTGTGGTTAAACTGGTATTTCATGACTGATTGTACATTCCTAGCAACACACTGCTGCTTTTTATGATTATATAAAATGCACCGTTTTCCATGCATTTACACATACATCTCTCTCTTTAGAGAGATCAGCATTGTTGTAGAGCTGCAATACTAAGAATTATAAACTCCACAAAACTTTACACCCGACCATTATAAGTATTTTCTGTTGAAAACTTGTATTGTTTACAGAATATTGATGAAATAAATGCCTCCATTTAAAAAAGAAGCTAATGCTGTATCAATCTGTCTTGTTTGAGGGTTTATTTAAGTCCTTGCATATGAAGAAAGGATATGAGAGACTTTGTGCCAGAACACGCATCAGAAGACTGATTGTTTGTATTGTTCACAAATATAAAATGGTTTCACTCCAAAATGCCACTTAAATAGTGTGTTTGGGAGGCAGCACTGCCTTTGTTTCAATCCCTAAAAGCACCCAGGACTGTAATTTGTGGGTTAACTTGCTCCATGCATAAACCTTGAGTGCCCTCTACTGAGTGCCCAATACAATGCAGTGACTGGAATATTTACTTTAAAAAAATCACTCTTTATTTCAGAACGAAGTTAATGCAATCAAATGGGACCCATCTGGCATGCTACTAGCATCTTGCTCCGATGATATGACATTAAAGGTAATAAAATTTTCATTCCTACTGTTCAAAAAGTAAGGACAAAAATCTTGTCTGTTTTTTCATCTTCTCCAGAATGATGGTGCTGTGTCACTTAAAACTCTGCATGAACAGTAGTTTCCATTTTGCCCCATATTTCTTAAAGTTTAGAGCAAATAGGTGTTGCGGGACTGATATGTCACTGTCACAGAAAAGTTGTACTTTAAATATACACAGATATATATACACCTGCATACCTGTCAGCAGAAGCACAAGCCGGATAAGAAGCAGTCTGTTGGTTACACTTTGAAAAAGAATATAAAAGTTGTTTTCTTTCCCTTTGGTGCCTTTTTTTTTTTTCCCCAAAAAAATAACTTCATTAGAGCCATATGACTATTCTTTTTCTCTTTTTAATAGTCTTGGCCTAAGCAATGGGACACAACATATGTATTCAGAGCCCACCAAAAATCTCTCTGAAGATGTCTATCTTTATCCATTCTCTGTATGGGAAGTGTGTGGTCGCTATGCTGCTGATGTACATGTCTCTGCTAGGGGCCTGAAGTTGGGTGAGATGGATATGTATTCAGGCTCACAGGCAGCATAGGCTGCTTCACCAGCACACCTGGTACTGTACCAGTACAGTGTTGCTAATATCTGGTTTGCAGAAAGGCACAATAGAGCTTTTCCAGCCCAAAGCCCTCTCTCTCGTTCTCCCTTCCCAGCCACATCACATGAAGGCTGTGTCTGTGTAGGAAATAGCTGTATGTTCTAACAGCAGAGCCCTCCTGCTGGACTGTTGATTTATGCTGGTTCCTTAAAGAAAGCAAATATCCCAGGAAAGATTTCGTTTTGTGGATAGAATTGTACCAGTAATAGTTTCCTCATAGTGTAGTTGTGTTAATTAAGACTCATACCTCTTTCCCTTGTTGATTGACACAGCTGAAGCATGGGACATTTCTAGCATGAAACTGAGAGAGCAGCAGAACTTACAGAGAAGAGTTAAGTGAATGTCAGTGTTACAAATGTTGCCTCTTCAAAAGTAGGCTGAGTTCTGCTATTCTGCTCTGACTTTGCCATGTATACCCACTGAGGTTTTCATCATTCTGGATCTAAATGTATTATTGCAAACTACTCACAGAACTGGAAGTTTACAGAAAATGGGGCAGAAAGGGAGCACCTTGTCTGTTATGCTACCAGAAAGCAATATTGCAGTAACTATTCATGCTCTGCCCAAACGTCCTGACCCAGTGGTAGCACAACTTTTTGGTGCCCAGTTGTGTGCTGTGTTTTATAAACCACTGTGGATCGGTGTTGTTGGTACCAGTTCAAATTCCTGACCGCTGAATTTGGCACAAGAACTAGTAGTTTGCTATCCCTGGCCTCACTTGTTTTTAAAAACCTTCAGTGGTGGAAACTGCAAATGCTCCAAATTCAGGCAACTATTCTTCTTCCTTTTCCTTCATAAATCATGTCTCCCAGACTTCTTTTTTCTTCTCTATTTTTGGAGATCATTATGCTTTCCTATAACTTCTTGGAACACGCTGCCTCTTAGCCATAGAACATGGCTGGGCTTTATGTAGCATTTCCAAAAGCAGTCTCAGGTCCACTATGAGAATTCAGCATAAGAGCTCATCATTCCTCTCATGCAACAACTGCTACCATTGCTACCTTTTTTGATATCCCTGTGAAACTGAGTGACTAAATTTGAGTTATTTTCCCTGCTGTGAATTAGCTTCATCTTATTTTCTCAGCTTAAGAAAAGGTGGACTCAATTACCTGTTGTCTCTGTTGTGCATATTCTTCATCTCATGCTGAAGTATTTGGCCATGTAACACTGCATAAATAGCTGATCATCTTCCATCTTCTGCACTGTTAAAAGCATGAGGAAGACAAATGGAGTTCAAGTGGAAAAGGAAAATTTTGCTAGCATAAGAGAAAATTGCTAGGTTCTAAGTAGTTACTGCAGTTTTCTTCTCATTTTTTAAAATGACTGTGTGACTTAAACTTCATGTTAAACATCTCTAAATAGATTACCTTTAATGTGTTTATGAAAATACACTTACAGGCTATGGGCAGTACAGCAACTATTTAATTCTTCTCATTTATTGAATAAATACTATTAAATATGTGACTACTTCCCCTATTGGAGTTATTTTAATGTGTGCCAAATTGCTGCATTAATAAATTATGTTTATGTGTATGTATGTGGGTCAAGATCTTAAATAAACAAATGGTGAAAATTACATAGAACTGAAATAACTCAGCTGGGAAGAGATTAGTAACACAGCTATTTATCCCCTTCGTTATTACTCTGACTTAGATTTGGAGCATGAAGCAAGATACCTGTGTACATGATCTTCAGGCTCACAGCAAAGAGATTTATACTATCAAATGGAGCCCTACAGGACCAGGCACCAGCAACCCAAACTCCAATATCATGTTAGCAAGGTAAAAAACACACCTCTTTCCCTTGCCTGCCAAGAGGGATCATCTTTCTGACACATAACCCTGCTGTCACATCACCATCAATCTTCCTGCAGGCAATTCCACTAAAAAGTATCTGTAACTCAGGGGGATGGATACAAAGGGAAAGGATTCATATTTGAAAAAGGAAGGGGGGGGGAAAGAAGGAAAATTGAGTCGTGTGACATTTAACTTTTCAGCTGCCTTGATTAAAGGGTTGTAAATTTGACATTGCACTTCGACATTCAGCACAGGGTTGTTATGAGTGAAAGTACTGAGGCAGATGGCACCTATTGAGGCATCTGGAATGGTGTTTAACCAGGGTCATGCAACTCCCCTGGGCAGATACGGACAATTTTTGTAGCCTTCTTAGCTAAAAAAGAAAAGCTTGGATAATCCTTAAAGATTCATTAGAAAATCTGTGCAAAATTCTTCTTTGAATTTAGGAAATATATTTGCTTGTAGAATGCCAGTTGATGGTAGTACTGTGGGATTGTCAAATTAGTTCATAGGGCATGCAGTTTGGGGAGGAGCTGTGTCAAAACTGGTTTATTTATTTTGCTCTTTAGTCTGGGAGTGGCTGGTGAAGAACTTCACTTTCTTGAAGTTATTCTTTTAATATTATTTTGAACACCAGTTATTTTCTTTGCCTTTCTCTGAGCCTGTGATTTGGGATTTACATGGAATGTAGCAAAAAGCATCTCTGAAACAAAGCAAAAAGAACCACAGTTCTAGAGAATTACAGAATGCTAATTCATTAAGCAGTGTGAATCCATTAGGAATAAGATCTGTTTGGAACACTTTATCCTATTGATGACAATATATATTTGACCTTACTGAATAATAGCAGGTAGAATCTCAAAAGGAGGGAGCTTGGCCCTCTTAGGGCTATATACAGAACACCTAGATAAGCCCAAAGGGTCCTCATACAAGAATTCAGTTCTATAGCTGTAGTTCTTAACATAAAAAACATAAAGGCTGTGGTGCATTTTAGCTTTTCTGTTTGAAACATTATGTCTTGCTTAGCAAAAAAAACCCCTGTGGTATTCTTTTCTAATGTTTACAGTATCAAACTACAAATGGATTAACACCCAAATTATTACATGCTTGTGTTTGAATGCTTGTTGCAGTGCTTCGTTTGATTCCACTGTTCGGCTGTGGGACGTTGACCGAGGAGTCTGCATCCATACGTTAACAAAGCATCAAGAGCCCGTCTACAGTGTAGCTTTTAGTCCTGATGGAAAATATCTAGCCAGTGGGTCCTTTGACAAATGTGTCCATATATGGAATACTCAGGTACTGTTTTGTTCATGTGAAGCACATGCTGGTTTAGGTGACGCATTAATAGCAAAAGCCAAAATGGAAAATATTCTGCCACATATGACCTGCCAGCCAAGGTCAACCTGACTGTGTTGGCTGATACAAATCCATAGCAGCTGAGTCGCTCAGGTGCAGTGAGGTGACTGTCCAGTACATTTCTGCTCACTGTTTTGTGTATGCTAAAATAGCTAGCATGTATGAAAAGGTATGTTGTGTTGGGTCATCAGCTTTGTGAAGCGGAGGTGTGGATTGATTCTTAGCAATAGGGGATACTTTTATGTAGTTACAAGCTGAGTTCAGCTATGAGGCTGATGCTCCTCTTCCTTTTTGAAGAGGGAATGATAAATACAAAGGGTGTACAGGCTGGGGACTGATGATATTCTGTAGAAAAGAGGGACATCATAATTCCACAGATTTAATTCTGGATACTGATGCCTCACAACCTGAAATAGCAACAAACTTTAGAGAAGACCTCATCAGCCTAACTCCCCAGGCCTTTACTGTTACAGAGTTGACAAAAACACTCTAAAGAGTCCTGCTGTTTCTGAAGGAGCCTGTTGCTCTTCATTATCAAAGACCAGTTTCCCAACTTCAGCACCTTATGGAGACGGCCATAGCTGGGTGATGGGAACAGCTCCCCCTCGCTGTCACTCTGTAGTGCCACATGACAGAGAAAAAGAAGGGAAACTTCTGTTTCAAATGTCTGCCTGCTGTTTTGCTTTGTAGAGTGGAACTCTAGTACATAGCTACAGAGGCACCGGGGGCATCTTTGAAGTCTGCTGGAATGCCAGAGGAGACAAAGTGGGAGCAAGCGCGTCAGACGGATCGGTAAGGATCTTTAAACATTGTAAAGGTTGAGTGGAGATTTTTGGCGAACATCAACAAAAAACCTGCATGCTATGTCATCTCTTATGGACAGAGCTGAAGGTGAAGGCAGCTCAAGACATAAATAAGTAGCTCTGTGTAGTATATTGAAAACGCTCCTGCTTGGAAAGGTTTTAAATACTAGGAGGTGGTGTTCTTATTGGAAATGAAGAATGGTTATGGAATAGATTAATATTGCTGAAAATGAGAATGACTTTTAAATACATATTTGACAAGAACAACAGTAGTGTTGTTTCTATTGTTGTCAGTTTTTAATGAAGATCATACCACAGCAATCTCTAACAAACAGTTTTCCTGGAGCTTTCTGAGTTTAGTCCCACAGAAGTTTACCCTTGAATAAGGAATGATGCCCAAAGATTTCCTCATGTGGTAAAGGAGAAATATTGCCATAGAAATACTGATTATTCAGTATGCAAACCAATTCTTGAGATGGGCTGTTTCGAAGCTGGGGAGTGTGATGTTCAGCTGGATGATCAGCCTGTGTACTTCCACATCACCTTCAGAAATGGTTCTTAATGCTGGGTCTTTTCTCTGCAGGTTTGTGTTCTAGATCTGCGGAAGTAAAAGTAAAATGTTTTAGAAGAAATTTCAAATGGACCAGCAGTGAATGTGTGGGGAGAAGCACTCTTCAAAACTATTCTTAACAGCTCCAGAACTGTACGAACTTGAACAAAGTTAGAGTGTACCGTGAAACCAACTCTCCCTGGCCACAGGTGACTAGTATTTTGTCCGTAACCTTCATCAAGGAGTTAAAACGCAGTCACTTCAGAGGGGGAGGGAATGGTTTCCACCTGGAACATTCAGCCTTGGAAGCATGAAGCCACCAGCTAGGCATTGCACTGTTTGGTTTGCATCTGAGAACTTGCTCTGATGGCTGGGAAAAAAAAAAAAAAGCTGTGCCAAAAAAAAATTAATAATAAAAAAAAGGAAAAAAAAAAAAGAAAGAAAAAAAAAGAAAAATGCTGTGATAAACCAAAAGGGAAAAAAAAATCCTCCTCCATGCGGTGTTGTATTTTTTCCTTCCAATTTGGACACTACAGTTGCTCTCCCAAAGGACGTTCAAAGACCAGTTTGTACTGATGAAATGCTCAACTTTGTAATCACAACACTTTCTATTTTCTAGACTACTTTTTTGTTCAGTGGTTTTTCTATCAGCTGGAATATTACAGCCTGGAGGATACCAGGCTTAGGATGAAACTTTTGTTTTCCTTTTATTTCTCCCTTCCACTCCCAACTTCTCCTTCCTTTTTTTTTCTCCTCTTTCTTCTTGCCCTTTTTTTTATTTTTTTTTCTTTTTTCCCTGTATGCCCATAGTAGATGCAACCAGGTGGACATGACAATGAAAATTTTTGACAGACTGCTTCTCCTCTCTTCTATCTCTTTCTTTTCCTTTCTTTTTCTCCATTTAAAAGAAAAAAAAATCCTCCATGCTTCAGATCTTAGCGTCTAAAGGGCACTTTCAGCAAATTGTGTAATAAGTGCTTTATATAAGAATGCAGTGCTGGGGAAGATTTTTACAGGAGAAAGATGACTTTTAACAGAAAGAACCCAGTGTATTTTTGGAAAAAAAATATTTTTTATGTTAAACAGTTTTAAAAGCCTAAAATTACCACAAAATGTAGACCAGTTGTGTAATTCAAGCAAAAAGAATGACACAGAGTCCAGGTAACATGAAAGGTGCAGTATCCTTTTTCTCTTCTTTCTCAGAAAGTGCTGTAAGAAAAAATGTCATTTGATACAATAAATACCAGTCCTTTACTAAGGGCCCTCTTCCAGCATCCAGCCATTTATGTAGTCTCTTTTCATTTTTTATGACTGTTTGATGAGGTACACTAATTCAAAGAGATTCATAAGACTGAGACTATAAATACAGCATTCATTTGCTCTAGTCTATATTTTTGTTTGTTTTCAGTAGCCAGGAGAAAATGCTTGTGTATCTCCTTTCCTCTAGAGATAGTTCAGATTTTGACAGAACATGGGTTTGGCTGCCTGTGGCCTTACTGAGCAGTGCTGTCTTCCACTGTTCATCCCACTCAGCTGTTTCTATTCCAGTAAGTCGGTGGGGTTTTACCACTGACTTGGATGAGACCTGGTGAACTGAAATGTATTGACTGCATCTGTCACGGTTGAAGAATGGGTTCTTGCCAGGCTCCTATCCATCCACGGACCACAAACACCAGGAAGCAGGCTCTTCCATTGCACCTGGTGGTATGTGGTGCTGCTGTCACCCTCAGCCATGCATGTGCTGCATCCTGCTAGGAAAGCTCTGGGTCTGCCCTTGGAGGCTCGCTGTCTGCCCAGGCTGGTTTAGCCTTGAGTCCTCAGTGTGGTACTTGGAAGACAACCATGAATTCTTCGTTAGGCGACAGTAGCGTAAAAGATATATAAATTGTATCTCAACATATGTACCGCTATAAAGTTAAGGTGGGTGAAATGATCAGAATGACAATGGAGAGTTCCAAAGCACCACCTATCCACTTTGGACAAGATTTCTTTACTGTAACCCTGACACCTGCACAGATGCCAACTGAAGACTACTCTAAGAGGAAATGATGGATGCAAAGAAAGACATACAGGCAGAATTTACTGGAAATGCTCAGAACTGTCTGAGTCAAACAGGTGTCCTCTCTATCCCACAGACTAGGCTAGGATCTGTAGGAGAGAAATCAACATATGTAGTACCTTCTTGCCCAAAGCTGATGTAATGCAGCATCTCCCCTTGGATTTGATCACAACTGTTGGAGTGGTGATTTAATCTGAGCAAATTCAGAGCCCTAGGGCTAAAATGGTGATGGTAAGACCTGCTGAGCACCACAGCATCATCATGGAATCAGTACCCCACTTTTTCTCATGAGTTTTCTTCTCTTTATGCTTGCATCTATAGAGGATCTTAGTCCTTCCAGTGGAACTAGTCACTGCCAGCTTCAGCTATGTTTCTTGAAAATGCACCTTTGGAAAGGAGAAAAGAACAGAAGGAAACAACTGCTAAAAGTGTTTCTCAGTCCTGAGGCGAAAGCAGTTATTAATGTCAGTTAGGCTTGTTTGTAATTTGTCTCAAACACTTGGATGCTAGAAGGTATCAAGGATTATTTTTGGTGTTAAATGCATTTATGTGTTGGTTTTAATTTTTTGCTCCAAGAGCATGGGCTGTAGATCATCATGTGGCAGTTTTGCACTGTTTTATAATAACCACATGTACCTACTAATTTAAAGTCATTACTTTTTTTTAGAAAAAGACAACTTGCTCAAAGAGAGGCTTGAATTTGAATACAAGGGCATAATGTGGTTTTATAAAGCACGGTTGGGTCAATGATTTGATTACAGTCATTGCATGTACACGGTTAACTAACTTCCTAAGCTGCTTTTTGGTAGCATTTCTGAGAACAGGCAGAAATTGCAGTTCTGTGGGCAGCAGAGCAGTGGAGGGCAGCACTGATGGGGCTCTGGCATTGCCTCTGTCCCCTGAGTGATACCTGAATAGGCCAGACCTCAGGATTTGAAGAGATGAGTTTTCTCAATCCGAGTTCAGCAATGCCATATGACTGACTGGCTACATAGCCTGTGTTTCCCAGGCTATGCTTGTTCCCAGGATAGCTATTGTAGATAACAGGGTGGTGTCCATGCCACCTCTTGCTTTTTTCTTTTTCTGTTTGTTTTTTTTTTTTTTTTAATTTGTCAGAACACCACTTTTCCTCTGCCTGCCTACATGGAGGTAAGAAGCCAAGAGAAACAAAATTTGGTTGGTTTGCAAAGCCCACATGTGAGAGAGGCTGCTGCTGTAAGTTTTCCATACGGACCATCAGATTTAAAAGCAGCACGTTTGAGGAGCTGAAAAAATTCACCTTCCTTCCCCTCCCCAGACTCTAAAGATTGGAAAATCCTCAAAGGTGCTGTAGTAGGTCGTTTTCAGCTATTAAAGGAGACAGAAGGTGTAGTTGTGAAGGTTAATCCTAGCCTAAGGAGATGGTTTCTTCAGGACATGGGATATGGGGAGAGAGGCTTTCCCAGCTGGTAGTTTGTCTCAGCCTAGACCTGCAGAACTGTGTTCTTAGGAGCTCTCGCTTTCCTCTACCACGGCGGAGCAGCAGCATTGCCCAGCCAGCAGAGCCTTCCTGCAGCTCCCCTAAAACACAACTGCACGAAGCAACAGGCCAGAGGACTTCGTTCTTTTCATAAAATTTCTTTTTATAATGTTGTTTATAGTTCTTTGTAACAGAAGAGAAATGGAAAAACCTAAGTGACCACACAGGATTGTGAAACCATCCAGAGACTTGCTGGATTTTTACCCTTGCTGGCTGTCTGGAACTGGCCCTGAACTGAAATAAAACCCAGTTTCTGAAAAACCACTCCACTCTGTGGATTAGAAGGATACTGAATCTTTTATGTAGAAAACACTGGGTCCCTTATGGGGCAATAAAGGGCCTGACTTACAGGGTTATACACACATTAACCCCATGCTACATCTTAGAAATTTCCTTTTAATTTGTTTTAAAAAAAAAAAAAAAAGAAAA
>NW_020955475.1:357149-462104 GCF_003031625.1 Empidonax traillii
AAATATGTGGTTCTTTGTCAATTGCAGAAATGTTCTTTCAGCCACTCACTGAAATTCTGAATTCTGGCTTCTGCAGTTTTTATTGTCTGTGTCAGACTTGCAGCCAGACTTGGTTCTCATTTCAGCATTTCCCAGGTTCTGTTGAAACAACATCAACCCTTATTTTGTTTCTCCCCCACCCACACTTTCTTCAAATTCACTTTGTGTATTGTAGCTCATTTGTTTTAAGGAGAGAATCAACAGATCATATTCAGTGTCTTGAATAAATTGCTATATTTTGATATTAGAGAATTCTGTGCGTGTTGTTCCTTATTCTTTTCTGACTATTTTGCATCCTGTACTTTAGAGCTGGGTTTGGGTGACTTAAGTTGTGATGTGGTGTCATGATCTAAAGGGTTACCTGACCTGTGGGTGTATAAAGATCACAGCTGTGTGTACGTAGCTTGTGTAATACACAGGGCATGGAGACTTTAGCCTCTGATTTTCTTTAAAACTCACCATTAGCAAGTACAGCTATAATGAAGAAAATATATATATGTATATCAAGCTATTACAAAGTATTATCTGCAATCATTGGTATAGCAACAATCAGTGATACAACAGCAATTAACTGATAGCAACAGGCAGTTATAGCAGCGCCCAGTAGTAGCAGCAATAAAGTGTGTAAGTCTGTGTGTATATAATATTTTATCTATAATGGTACTAAGTTATCACCAGTGAAGCAAACTTATCAATAATATAACAGCAGATACAGTTATGACAGGTTACGTACATGCATAGATGTGACACCAAGCTTATTAGATCTCAGAAGGTGCCCAGCCATCCCAGAGGCAGGAGGACAAATCAGACCAACCCTAGACATGGGCTCAGTGGGGGAACAATACAATAACAGGCAGAGTCTCCCCGCAAAGGTGATCCGTGTCACAGAGTTTGGAGTCAGCAAGGTGTCTCCAACAAGGCTCCAAGGTCTTGTAGAACAAGCTCATGCAGACCTGTTTAGGAAAGGAGCAAGTATATGCAGTGCAGGAAGAGAGGAGCTGATTTGGATGGAAACTCATTTCTAAATTGTAGAGATATAAGAGGGTGTAGGACACTCCCACTTCAAGCAGCCAACAGATGTGGTTCATTTCTGGTTTTCATCTGGGACAGACAACAGGTTATGATTTCTGTTCCATTTTGGAACTTCTCCTGTTCCTGCAGTTAGAACAGCCAATGGCAGTTACCAATACTAATGCTTTCTCATTATGTTTTCCTTATTTCCAGTATCCTTAAAGGATACAGGGGGAGGGGGTGGTTTTAACTTTAACAGACTGGGTGCTGTGCAGTTTTTAGTTGGGTTTTATTCAACAAAATGGCATTAATGGTACTTATTGGGGAATTCAACATGAAATGGCATTTTTGCTTTGTGACCCTGTAGCACACTGAACCATTCTCAAAAGCATTCAAAAGGAATTAGCCTGTGTGTCACATCATCTAGTTTTTAGGTGTTTAAGGACCTAGAGCATTAAGTTAAGATTAAAATATAACATTTGGGAAGACACAAGTGCTAGAAAAACTGGTGTACTGATGATGAGTACCTTATCACATCATCAAATACTTGAAAAAGAGAAAGTAATGCCCTTTCATGACACTTGTATCAGTTCATGTTCTGAAATCTGCTCAGCAGTTATGTAGCGTTAGGACAAATATGTTTGTTCAGCTCTCACAAGACCACCAGCAGTCTTCATAACAGCTTCTCAAAATAAAGAATGTGAGAGGGAAGGCAGCAGCCACAGTAGGGCTGGAGCTTAATAGGTAGTGCTGTGTAAAAGCTCTCACTTTACCTGCTTCTTAAATAAATGCTATATGATGGTCCTATTTTTAGTCATGTCATTTGCAGGAATGTTTCAAGAAAATATGTCACTGTCAAACTAAAACTGTAGTTTAGTTTCCCTTTATTTATCCTATATATATTTGCTTAGCCTGAAAATTATGTGGCAACTAACACTGGAAGCATTGAGCAGTCCTAAAACACTTCCTTCTCACTTCTGTCAGTGTGCAGTACAATTAAAGGGTACTTTTTAGAACTATTCTGGGAAGATGTAATATCAGCATCTCACTCAAAACTACTCATTTTCCTGCCATCTTTCTATGTATCATTTCCAGTCAAGGATGAGATCAGCTTTGTCCATTAAGAGCATATGCAATTTTATATCTAAGCTCTGTGTATAAAAAGTAATTTTTAAAGCTTTGAAGTCTCTTAAGTGAAGAAATTACTCACTTGGCAAGAAATTTATCATTCTTGCTGACTCCTTTCCCAATAGGAAGGAAGATCTTGGTTTCCTTAGAGATAGTTTTTTTCCATTTCCTTTTAAATATATTCACAAAACCAAAAGAATACAAAACCTAATAACTGCAGGAAAGCAGTTATATCCTCATTTATGGCTGCAGTCTAACATCTTTTACCTTCACAGAAGCAGCCTTGGCTTCACTGTGTAATTAATTAGTATCTATCTCAATACAAAAGATCAAAAAAATATTCTTCTCATCACTTTCCAAATCCTTCCCATTAAATACTGGGACAAAGTTTGGCACCCTCGTCGTTCGCTACAGTAACTCACCACGCTCAGAAGTGCACAACGAACAAAAATGGCTTTAGTTGGGAAGCACTGCAGTTCCAAAAAGGCTTCTGCAGACTTCTGAAAATTCGTGGTGTCAAGTGAACATCGCATCCCTGCATGCTGTGTTGCAGTTCCTGAAAAATGCTGATTTTTTTTTTTTTTAAGGGAAAAACAGAAAGGTCTTAAGGTCTTAAAAGGGTTTTTGAGATTTCTTGCAACCCTTACAGCCACAGTGTCCTGCCAACCGGACAGAAAATGCAGAGAGTACTGTCAGTGAGGGCACTGTGGGAAGATGACTGAGGGTAAAAAGATAACAGTACCGAAGCTATAGGGAAAAATACAGTTGCTACTCCCTGGATGGAATGCAGTCAGCACACCTGACCTCCCACATGCAATACAATCTAAGGGTGACTAAACAAACGGAGGGTGGAGTGGGAGTGCATACACCACAGTCAGGCTCTCTCAAAACCCTTGCAGAGGAGCGGACTCAATGGTACTTCCTATCTAATAAGCCACACAGCAGCTGAAAAGCAAGGGAGATAAAGGAAGATGGACTGACACATGGACCTGTCCAAGGCTATCTCGGGTACTATACTGAAATACTTACCCCCAAGGTACGACCACCCCCCAATGAGTAAGATGTGTGACTAAAGTCACTCAAACATCACCTGAACTTAAATGAATAGTATAGAAGTTAGTTATGAATGGGGAGAACTCAGGGAAGACTGCAGAGTAAATTCTGGAATCAGTCAACAGGCTGAACCTCTCCCCCTCCAATGCCTATTGGGTAAGAACTGTACTCCATGCACCTTGAATTACCATCTCAAAGTAACTTTTGTTAGGAATTAGAGCTTGTTAGTGTACTGCTTTGAATTACTATTTTGCCTTGACACGTTTTTGCAGTAAAATACTATCACAGGCTATCAAATCTTACCCTGTCACAATTTTATTAATAAAGAGTACTTTTCTGTAACCTGTTCGTGTGAGCCCTTCAAGGGCATTGACAGACTAATCAAACATTAAAAGCTTGAGAAAATCTCCCCTTTTCACACGACAGGCACTTGGGGTGGATGGAAACCTAGACTCCCAAGAAGAGATCTGATGGAAGAAGTCCGCAGTGTGGTGTTGCCATCTTTAAATAAGCCCTGGACAACGGCTGCTTGTCGGCTTCTTTCCCAGAGGCTATTTTGGGGAGAATCATGAGAAATTCATGCGCAATGAAATGACCATGTCTAATCATCCACCCACTCACCTTCCACAGAGGATGACACAGGCAGAGAGCCTTTAAGTTCAGTCAGCCCACGCAGACACCCTTTTTTTTTGCTTTCATAACCTTATTAAAGGACCAGGTCTCATGACTTGATCAAGGAATACATATCAAAGCAATTTAAAAAAATGTATCCCAATCTGCCAATTTTAAGAATGGCATTCTCACTGGACTTCTTTCTAAGATGGAGTTCATCTTTGGACTTGCTTTTCCCAAGCAAATATTCTACAGTAGCCTCTTGGAGGCCCATGTCATAAATTATTGCTTGAGTCAGTTGAAATAAACCAAAACCAACCAAACACCCCAACTGTCCTGAAAAAAAAAAAAAAAAAATCTAAGAAGGCAAAGCAATGGCAATTTAATGAGAAAATGTTCCTGGAATTTTTGATGGTGTTTTTGAAGAATATTTTGGAGCAGCAGTGAACTGAATGTTAAAATTCTATTTTTATGAAAATTTAAGTTTTTGTAAACAGAATATTTGTTCCTCATTTCAAGTAGTATCTTCTGGGGTGCTTGTTGTTTGTTTTTAATAAAAGGCAATAACATTTGGAGAAGAAGAACAAAAAAAAGTTCTAAAACAAAACCAATTAATTTATAGTTTACCCATCATCAGAAACTATGCTTCTATGCTTCTAAAAGCTGAGTACTTATATGTGTGTGTGTGTGTGTGTGTGTTGCAATGTATGTGTGCACTGACATATGAGTGTTTGTGTAACTGAATATTTATCAGTTTCTTTCACAAGCATCTGCAGAAAAAAGGCAAGAGGCCACCTCACAGTTTCATAGTCCATTAAGTGGGTATCTATAGTGTGATATCTTCATGAAATAAATTAAAACAATACATGCCATTTTTGTCTCCCAGTAATGTACCAATAAGACTAATACTTGAAGACAGTGCCATGAAAAAAAAAAAAAAACAAAAGCACATTCCTCTAGAAGAGAGGAGTAATTCTCCCTATGGAGGCTTGTGGCTGCCTTTGTGTCTTCAGGTTACCTGCTCATGCCTCTCACAGGTTTCCAGTTATTCAACATCAGCCTTATTTCCAGTGAAGTCATGAAGCTCACTAGCATCAGAGCCCAGCAAACCAGGCAAAAGGCCTCTATTACGCTTCAAGATATTTATTAAAAAGTCTTTTGTCTTTAGCAAAAAGTATTTTGCTAATGTAGATTTTTTATTTTCTTTTTAAATTCAGACATTATATTGAAGGAATCTGGGTATACCAGCTTTCAGACTATAAAATCCCTGGGAACTAAGGAAAAAGCTGCCTTATCTAGCCCTCCACTGCATTGTTCCGGGTGTAATTGCATTCCTAGGGGATGGCTGACTGCCTGACATGGGGCTTTAGCAGAGCTGGGTTGTTACACAGAGCACTTGGTGTGGCTTGGGGAATGCTTCTGATCCTTGGCAAGTATTCTGGTGCCTTGAGGAAAAGGCTGGTGAGAAGAATGCTGTGCTCCCTGTCACATGGCGGCACATGACCAGGAGGAGGACATTTCAATGCCACATAAAAGGTGGTGCTTGGCCTAAGGAGGGAGTTGCGTTTCTGCTGTTTTGGGGTTTTTTTCCCCTCTTTTCCTTCAGGAAATTCAGTCAAGGTCTGATGTAGCACACAAACCAGGAGCAGATGCTATCATGTGGCTGCAGCATCAATGAATGGCTGCCAGTGTTTTCGTGCTTCCTGAGCCTTGGTGCCCCTGAGGGGAGAGGGTGCTGCAAGGACAACCCCGCCACCACAGCTGGTTCCTTACATCGCACAGAAACAACCCCACCGCTTTGTTTTAAAACCTATGTCTTCAAAAAGTACCTGTTTCAATAAGCATGATGAAAGAGGTGTGTTTGGTTCTACGTTTTCAAAACTTTGGAGGCTCACAGGAGGCAGCTGGACAAGGATCCAAGGCCTCCATTTACCCTCTGAGTTGCCCTCTGCTATGCAGTGTGAATGTGTGCAGAGAGAGGCAGAGGAAAGCTGGTGAAAAACTAGGCTAGGACAAGGCTTCGTGGACAAAGGTGGTCTTAATTAGCAGACTTGTCATCCTCCCACTCACCAGATGGAGGTACAGATCTCAATCCACCCCTTAAGACCTGGTGTCCTACTGACAGAAGCAGGGCAAGAGGCTGCCTGAACCTCATCCCAATACAACACCAGGGCACAAAGAGACCCACAGTGCCCTCTGTACTGCCACACACAACAGGACAGAGCCCAGGACAGAGCTGCCACCTTGCCAGCTTCCTCAGCTCTTGGTGTTGGCTTTGCAAAGCAACAAATGTCCCCTACGGAGAAGCCTGAAAGATTAAAAAGCTTCTTGCCACCCCAAAATATGATAAGCCCCAGCAACGAAGAGATGCAGGAGCAGCAGAAAGTGTTCCCATCATTTTCATCACTGGATGGTTTCCCTGATAGCCACATCCTCGAATTTTCTCAGCTTTTTGAAAATTTTACCTACAAAACCCATAGTGAGTTTAGCACCCTGAATGCTTAAGAGTTTGCTTGGAGAGCTGCAGTGTGAGAATCAAATTTCCATACAGCTCACAGTATACCCTAAGGAACATAAATCCAGAAAATAGATTCATCCCTGGATTCCTGGACTTGACTGTGCTCCCTATTTTGCTTTCAGTAAGACTGCACCTCCTTCAGCTGCCAGCTTGAATGTCCACACATATGCATGTCTGTTCCTTAAAGAATGAATGACCCAGACATCATCTGACCCATCTTACGTTAACTACCACATGTTTTAGTGATTTTCATCTAAGATTACTCTAAACTTGAGGATTCCATAACAGTTAAGAAAATCTTTGGAGATCAGATTCATCACGAACACACAGAGGCAATTACTGAAGTGCAAGTCAAATATGGATATACAGGGGATGGGGAGATCACATTTAACTTTTCCCTTTCGAGCTGTCTCCATGTATTTGGTCTTATTAAGAGTTGTAGTTAGGATTTTGGTATTCAGACATATGGTGGACCTCATAAAAGCAGACCTTTGGTATGCAAGAAATCTCCCTATTCAAGTTGTTTATTATTTTATTAGTGCTCATATTTCAGCTTTGCAATTAGCCTGAACATCTGGTCAAATAAAATAGTAATTAAATGTATGAGGCTGGCAGGTCAAATATAGTTCCATATGTCCTCTTCCACAAACAGAAAACAACTAGGAGTGTTTAAGAACAGGATATGAGAAGGCACTTTTTCCACAAGCTTTCATTCTATCTTTAAGTGCTTAAAAATAAGTTTTGGTGAATACAGAGAACACTTAACTGTGTGTGGTTGGAATTGATAAGCAGGCTGGGAGTTGAGAACGGGGTTAAATAGAGGCAATTCTGCCCTGTATGTATAGATATCCTCTGTTTGAGATTCCACTACAGCAATTATATTTCAGTAATATAATATGTTAGATTCAACTCCTTTTTTTTTAACTTACATTTTTTTCCTTTTAATAAATTCAGAAAGGCCTTCTTGTACTCTAATATAACCAAAACATAAGAAGCTAAAATTGACAACTGCTGTAGTCTTGAAACAAAACTTTAGCTACATATATTTTATTAGACAGTATCTGATCTTGTTTTACTTCTTTTTACTTCTCCCCTGAGTCACACCTTGCTGTTCCAAAGAAACAGCTGCTTCCTGATCATGAATGGAAGAGCTGTGTGACTGTGGAAGTGAGCCCCTCCCAGAGATAGTGTAAGATGAAGACCATAGACAATGACTGCATCTGTGGACTTCAGTATTGACAAGAGCTCTCCCTTGTTAACCCAAGCCATATTTGAAACACACCTTAGAAAACAAATATTCAGGCCAGTGACAAGCACTTTCCATATTCACCAGAGCAGCCTGCATAATAACTAAGCAGACACAGATCATCAAAATGAAAGCCAGGATGTTTTTCTGTGTGTTGGCAAGCACAAGGTTCCTCGCAGTGGACAGTGGATGGCACATTTAACAAGGCAGTGTTTAGGCTGGTGTTACAGCAGTGCTGTCCAGGACCTGGTGTCTAAGTTTGCCCTTGCTGACCCTTGGAGCACACACTTAGTTTCCCTCAAAGTGAAGCCATCTGTGGTAGCCTGTGGCTGTCCCATCATGTGCATGCAGCAAGGACAGGCAGTGGGGGCAATCAGATGTACCTCAAAAGCATGTTCCTGGTGGGAATAGAGAGAAGCATCTGCTGCAATACTTGAAGAAGGCAATGATTTCTTGAATGACGAGGCAAAAACAAGGTTTGTGTGAGGTGAAATCAAATGTGGTCATGGTTACATATGAGTAGAACCAATTATCACCCCGTTTCAAGCTGTGAAGGAATGCCTCCTGTACATCCACTGGAGGCTGGGAACAGCAGGTAAGGAAACTCTCCTCACACCTACTTCTTTTTTAAGTGAAAAATCACTGTCAGTTTGCTCTGCAATGCTCCATATCAATTTCTCAGTGCATCAATAGTTGTCTTTCTTAAGCTCTCAAATGAGTCCTAACTTTTCCTGATGACATCCCACTAGATTGCTAATACACAGGCACACCGCGCTCACCCCAAGGACAACCCTGAAAGAACAAGAAAAGGTGAAGAGCAAGGCATGGCCCTTGCAGAAGGCTGTCCCATCACAGGAGTGCTCCAGTGCCAGCAGCCACCTGGCACTGCTCTGGGGCTGCTCACGGCCTTGCAGGCACCAGGACTGGGACACCCCATCTGCCCCTGTCCCACATGTGCCCTGGAGCACTAAAGAGAGGGAGGGATTAGTCATTCAGTCATCTCACAGGGCCTCTGGCTACAGCCTGTCACTTCATGAGTGTTTTCGTGCCACATAATTATTCCTGTGAAGCCAGAGACTGTTAATTTTGGTTTAGGGTTTTGCAGCTTGGCTCACACCATAGCATCTGAAAAGGTTTACTAAACAATTCCACCTCCACATTTTTCCTACTCTTTTGACCTCAGTTGTGATGAGTATTGCATTGAAAAATGCTCTCTATTTCAAAAGGATCAATATAGTCTGCATGCTTTCTCTTCATACTTAAATAGGTAACAAATGACTGTGAAAGGGTCTGGTGATCTGGCAGTAGTCCTGACAATAAGAACAGCAATAAAAAGTCATAAAGCCACAAAGGTTCTACAGGGCACAATGCAAAAGACTAGCTACAAACCAACCCCAGCTCTGTAATGATCTGCCTAAATAGTTGTCCAATCATTGTTTAATGCCTTTGTATCAAATAATTAGCTCGAGAAGACAATTTATTTAAATGATCCAATCAATATTTTCCAGTAGTGGTTCTGCTGATCCTGGTAAACCGTCCTGGGACTCCCCTGAATAATTAACACATGAGCTTAAGCTTCATGTTGTTATTGCATTAACCTTTCATCTCTCTTTAACAAGTTTTTGGGTTTTGTTTTTTTTTTTTTTTTTTTTTTTTCCAAAAAAAGAAAAAATTCAGCTGAAATTGAACTGGGCTGGAAAAGGAAGGTGGGAACAGCCAGTGAAGTTCAGCCAAAGTGGATGTGAGCAGGGCTTAAAGCCCAGCCCTGGTCACATGCTGAGGCAAGGGAGGGCTGTTCTCTGGGCTCAAGGGGCTTCCACCAGGCCACTGGTCAAACTGTTGTAAGCAGCTTCCAGCACAACCAGACTTCAAACATATCACTTCTACTTTTGATATGAAGTCAAAAGCCTACAGTAGACATAGTCATCATTTCTTCTTAACTTTCAACCAATCTGGGGAGTTGTTTGGATACAGGTACTTAGGGCTCTCTGGCAAAAGAAGAATGTATCTGAGAAAATAAGAATGGATGTAATATCTATTCATTCAGCAGATGAAGATACAAAATAGAGCCCACCTCAGAGAAAGGACTATTGATTCTGTTTGTTCTATTATGAGCACTCAGAGCATCGAAGTGTTTTATGCAAATGTTATCTCTTAATGCACCTGCCTCAACAGTCATAATCCTGTTTGGTAAGTACACATAAGGACCAAGCTGAATCCATACTCGAAAATAGTTTGAAGGGTTATTTTTGCTTGAACCAGGAGTGAACTGAAACCATTATTCTGAAGTGTTTGTGGAGCCTATGCTGGGCTTGATTTTTTTTTAAAAAAGCTTTTCATCTCCCTAGATAAAACCACACCAAAACTATACATAAACAAGCTAAAAGAAGACTATGACAGTGAGAGTCTACACAAACAGGAAATATTTGTGCTTAAGTCAGAGTTTGCTGTCACTAATGCTTTACCAAACTGTCAAGGCTGGAAATGGTGCCTCAGAAATCCTAGAGCTGTAATTCTGGGTGAGGAATTTTATGCTGAGCAAGACAAGGAAGGCAACACATTTAAAAACCCAACACATTAATAGTCCATTTATTTAAACAAAAGAGTCTTTTACTGGATGGAGGTTACAAGAGAGATTAAAACAAAATGGATGAAAATTAATTGTAAGAAACATATCTTTGCAGAGATATGCTCCTGCTGAAAAAGGATCAAGTCTTTATACCTTTTTATATGTGTCCTAGAAGGCAAATGAAGACATAAACCTTACCTCTCTGTCTTACATGCTCTTTCACACACTCTCACAAGTTATAGGAAATAACATCAAGCCACTGAGCACAAACCCAATTCCAGAGTATGCAATGATTCACACATTGACATGGTTTTATGAGTACTGACAATGTGAAAAGTTGGAGCCAGCTCGGCACCTAAAACTACCAGCCCTGGTAGATGGGAGAGCTTCTGGTTAATCTCTCATCACTGCTAGTGTTACCTTCAGACAACATGCTTATAGCCTCATCAGTCTGCTGGCTGTCAGTTGTCGATATCTTCTTCGAATCATGGATATTGCTTTGATAGTTCACTGGTGAGGGATAGGCATTTTCCCCCGCAGTCGATGAGGACATAGATTCCCAGGGTATTTCTCTTTTTCGCCATTTCAGGTCCACTTTCCATCCTGTCCACCCATAGAAAGCTAACGTGAAAAGAAAGCCTTGCATTGGATTAAGAACCCCCTGGGAAAGAGAAGTACAACAGGAATTACACCAGCAGGGCTTCATTTTGAGCTCCAGCAAAACACTTTGCATGTATTAACAACTTCCCTTTCAATGAACAATTACTGACTTTATAATATGCTATTTGCATACAAATAAAAATGTATGTTTTGGCCATTGCAGACACAAACAAATCAGAGTAAAACACCATGACCTATTGTTCTAAAATGGCCAAGGACATCCCAGAGAACCGTAAGCACCAAATGATTTTTTAGTATGAATTTTAGCCAGTCAACCCCCTGGTGTGTTTTTAACTTTCCCCACAAACTCTAGACTTTTTTATTCATGAAAGCAAATATTTTTTTCACTAAACACCAAGTCAAATATATGAGAGTAGGCACTAGCATACACAGACAAGCTTTTCAAATTAACAGGAATTGATCTATCTGGAATTCCTTTAGATTCTTGAGCCAGTGAAAATATCCATCAAAGTGAGACAGAAAAATGGGGAGAGGCACTGAAAAAGAAAATCTCAAGTGATCTCCAAAAAACTTTGCCTGTTCTCAGTGCGATGGGATGCTTAGCAAGTTAATGGCTTTAGCTGCTTCCATTTTTCTCACGGGAAAAGAGGAAATTATTTTTACAGCCAATTTAAAAAATAGTTCAGTTCCTAGACTTGACCTCTTGCTCTCTAGGTGAGCAAGAGCAAGGTCTCTGTCACATGAATGTGTTCAATTCTTCTCAGGAGAGGACATTGTATTAAATCAGTTGCATCACTTAATCCTTCAATATCAAACTGTTCAAGGGCTTAACTATACAAAGGATGCTCAGGCCTTACGGCTATTTAACAGCTCCAGAACAAATCCTCTTGGAAAAGGAACATGCAACATCACCTCTGAAAAATCTCTTGTCAAATATTCTAGTAGGAGAAAAGAGGATAAGGTACAGCAACAGAACAGCATCTTACAGCTATTTTTGGTGCCTTGTTTCCAAGATTTTTCATTTATTTGTCCCCAAATAATGACCAGAGTGTCAAGATATAGGATGTAATTATTCTTTAAAATTAGTTGCAAACAGAGAATTGCCATAAAACTGCCCATTTAATGAGGAAACCTTCAGGAATTGTGAGCTAAAACTTTGCAGCTTGCATTACTGCAGAGATTAGCAAGGTTAGGCTAGAAATCATTGTAGTGGTTTGTTCTGGATCCTAAAATGGGTAGTGATCACTCCCGAGAGAATGCATACTCCAGTAAATGGGAGAAAAAGTTGGTCTCTAATACATTTTTGTCCAAGTGTCTATGAGAAATGCACTCCCAGTGACTGCTCATTCCTTTCTCTTACTTAATGATTTTCTTCCTTGATTTTCAGAGTGTTTATATCCCCCAAAATCAAAAACCACATACTATACTGGTGCTGTTCCACCAGTCTTATAACAGTGATTTCTAAGACTAAGCAATGTCACTGTTGACCTACCATTATAATCCATGTGATCAGTGCAGCACTTCTGATGTTTTTCAGGGGCATTTCATTGATATCTGGCTGCATTTCAAGGTAGAACAAAAGGGTCTCATTGATGATATTGGATGACCAACTATTGGAGGAGTAAAGGAGAAAAAGACAGTTACGTACATGTATGTACATGTAAAATATGCTTTACCTTTAAATTACAGAAATTAGGATCACTAATAAGGACAGTAAGGTTTTTTTTTAATCATAGAATCATTAAGATTGGAAGAGACCTCTAAGATCATCAAGTCCAACACAGCTAGACTTGGTAAATCTCAATCTGAAGGCACTAGTAGGTTTCTGAGATCATGATCAGAAATCAGACACCTACCCAGACAACTAGCCCAGGGCTAGACAAAGAAGTCAACATAAAAACCAAACAAACATACAAATGGAACCTGATGATTTGAACTTGCTGCAGAACAATGACAATAAATTGCAGAATAAAACTGAGATGAAAAGTAACTGTGATCCATAATGGGAATATCATTCATGCCGACTTTTTTCACTGGTGCCTTGAAAGAGTTGAGCTCACAGATAAGGAAACCAAATATATGCACATGTCGTAGTAAAAAGCCTTAGGAATTCCAGCTGGAGTTGGAATTTCAGGGTTAAATTACAGCAGACTTTCAAAATGTCCATAAAAAAAACCCTACAAAGCAATACCAAAGTGTACTTTAAAACCCTTGAAAATGCTATCAATTTTTTTGAATAAAGGTAATACTTGTTTCCAAATAAGGATGAGGATAATCAAGCCTCATTATGTGAAAGAAACTGAGTATGTTCTACACTAAATAAAGGTTATAGCAAGTGGCTGTTATTTCCCATGACTTCTAAACAGTTAGACTAGCATTTCTTTATTAGTTCTACTGCAGCTTCAGAAAAGTAACCATCAGCATCCATGTCATACTTACCAAAGGGTTTTATGTATTTTTTTCCCCCAGTTATATTTTATCACAGTGTAAAACCTCCTGCTCTCCCCTCCCAAATCTGTAGGCATCTCTTCTACCCTCTGTTGCCCCAACCTGCTGTCTTTGACTAAGTCATTCCAGATCTGACTTCTGGGATGGAAGGAAATCTTCTGTAAGCTTCTGAGAGGGCACTGCCTCAGTCTCTTTCCCTCCAGTAATCTCTGAGAGAGGTTTTTACACTCTAAAACCTATGTTTTAAAATCCTAAACCCGAGCTGTGATTAATTTTTTTTTTCAAAGGGAAAACCCAGAATGAGACATAATGGAAATAAAAAAATGTCCCCACAGTGTCCACAGGAAATTGGCCTTTTCTTTCATGCTTGCTCCCAGGTCATCAAGCTGGCCACCATTCCTTAGGTTGCAAAGCACTTCTGTAGTGCCTCTGGGTTCTTTCTTTCCACAGCCCTGGAAGCTTGACTAAATCTCTGCTCCTCATTATTTCAGCAATTTCCAGGAAGCCATGCCTCAGGATCCTTTACTGCTGTCTCTCTCTCCTTTCTCTGCTGGCTACCCTACCCTTCACATTGGAAACTTCACTTCCAAGCCAAGCGGACTCAGTTATTCCCTAAGAAAAGATAATCATTTCCCCTCAGAGCAGTCCAGCAGCCAAGACAAGATAAAAAAGGCAGCCTTTCACCCTGCTCAGCCTTTTAAAGCAACATAACATGCATTAATACACCTGAGTATAAAAAAATTAAGTAGTTGTAAAGACTATAAGTTTGGCCAAGTCATTTCACTACTCTAGGACCATTTCCTGTTGCCTCACTCCTCTCCTCCCTGTCCTACTGTCTCTCTCTTTCCTATCCTAACTCAAAGTACTATTTTCATGGAGAAAGACGGAACACTAAAAAAAAAAAAAAAAAAAAAAAAAGATTAAATTTCACACACAGTCTTATGGACATTTCTGGCATATAACCTTGTATTTCTAGTCAATAACCATGTTCTTTTCAGGCATTTGGGAGGCAGCATTACATAATCATAGCCATGAAGACAGTCTTAGAAGCATATTTATTGTAGGTTTTCAGTGATGTGTTTGGTGACAAGAGGCTCTGAGAAATGTTGATTACAGAAAGCCATCTATCAGCCCTCAGTGCTGGGGAGCTGCTGTACCACACAGCTTCAGTCTATGCCCAAACTGTTGAGAGTTTTTTTACTATTGTTTCATGGTGCTTTTGCTTTTCTGTTGGTTACACATTTTACCATTTCCTCACAGCTTTGTGATGTCATAGGAATGATTCGACTCCTTTGTGAACTAGTGTAGAACTGTTTCTTCCTTATACACCTTCCCTTCCAAGCATACAGACAAAAAAATGAAGCAAATTATCAGGCTTTACTCTTGTCCCTGACCTTTTCCACCTGGGAAAAAGGCAAAAATAATGCACCTCTTACCAAATAACAAATACCAGCATAATTTTGAAGAAGCGCATCTGGATCTCTGTTCCCAGACGTCTTTCATTCTCCGTATAAATCCCTTGTCTTCCTTTCAGTAAGGAGGCAACTGGAAAGTATACAATTATGTTCATTAATATACATGTATCTTGTTAGTTTAGGCACAAGAATCCAGAAGGCAGATGCCTGTAAAGAGGGTACAAAGGAACAAATGGATTTGTCCCCAGCAGCAGTTCAGAAGCTGGAAGGACCGTCATCAAGGAATCTCACATACAGCCTAATACTAAAGGAAAATCATTACACACATTTGGATTCCTAAAACGACCCACAAGTCGGTTTCTCTTCTCTCAATCCCCCTAAATATATTAAATACTATGGTCAACATACTTTTATTTTATAACTACAGGTAGTGCATACAACTTCTATACTATGTGTGATGTAATTATACACTTACTACGTGATGTTCAGACTAAAATAGAATAGATTCTATTCTATTATGCACATTTTATTTCACTGTGTCATTGATAAAGCATTAGCTACACCTCTAAAACTTGAAGATGAAATGTCAGAAAAAATAATTATGCCACATGCTGTTCAGATGTCACAAGGAATATACAAATGCACAAACAAATATACTCTATGTATTTTCCCATAAAAAGGGCAAGTTCTTATGGGAAAAACTTCTTAAAAGAACAACTGTTCCTTTGAAAATCAGTATTACTGAGACACAGGATAGAAGGGATGAATGCTAAACTGAGAAGACTAGATCTTCTCCTGCTGTTTTTATATAATCAGTGTGTAGATAAACTCAGATACTGCAAACATCTAGAAATTATCATATTACATACAAAGAATGCATTGAATCTGTGGCTCATTTCTTCCAAGCACTGGATAGCAAATAAATTGGAACTTCAAGATCTCATCTGAGTTGTGTACAATTCCCATTTGTTTCATAATCTCAGAAT
Source organism: Empidonax traillii (assembly GCF_003031625.1). Classification (NCBI taxonomy): domain Eukaryota; kingdom Metazoa; phylum Chordata; class Aves; order Passeriformes; family Tyrannidae; genus Empidonax; species Empidonax traillii. The sequence goes on from NW_020955475.1 coordinate 372,796, forward strand.
CAGAAGGGACAAAATTCTGATCACATTTTATTACAGTTTTAGCTCCTGGGCTGCCAAGAAGTTAAATCAACTCTCAGATCTCACCAATGTTATCTTTAAACCAGAATAAATTACATTCCAAAGTCCAGGTTGGTACCAAAACTACAGTAGAGTTTAGCATCCACTATAAATTGCCTCAAATGCTTTAAATCAAGTAACATAGAAATATCTTCAGCAATCTACAGTAGGGTTTTATAACAGAATAGGTTAAGTATGTCATCAGAATATTTCTCTAGGGCAAATTCCCCATGAAGATGGTATCTTCATTTCAATAGGCAACTCTCTCCCACCCTTTGCTGAGAAGCTGTCCCACATCACTGAATACAAAGGCATGACTTTCTACAGTACTGTTTTCATAGAATCATAGAAGTAACTGGGTTGGAAGAGACCTCCGAGATCATCAAGTCCAACCCTTGATCCAATCCCACTGTGATTACTAGATCATGGCACTCAGTGACACATCCAGCCTCGTCTTAAAAACCTCCAGGGATGGTGAATTCAACACCTCTCTGGGAGGCCAATCCAATGCCTGATCACTCTCCCTGGAAAGAACTTCTAATATCCAACCTAAACCTCCCCTGACAGAGCTTAAGCCCGTGCCCTCTTGTCCTATTGCTGATTGCCTGGGAGAAGAGACCAACCCCCACCTGGCTACAACCTCCTTTCAGGGAGTTGTAGAGAGTGATGAGGTCACCCCTGAGCCTCCTCTTCTCCAGACTAAACAACCCCAGCTCCCTCAGCCTCTCCTCATAGGACTTGTGCTCGAGTCCCTTCACCAGCCTCGTTGCTCTTCTCTGGACCTGCTCCAGCACCTCAATATCCTTCCTGAACTGAGGGGCCCAGAGCTGAACACAATACTCAAGGTGTGGCCTCACCAGTGCTGAGTACAGGGGAAGGATCACTTCCCTGCTCCTGCTGGCCACGCTGTTCCTGATACAGACCAGAATGCCATTTGCCTTCTTGGCCACCTGGGCACACTGCTGGCTCATGTTCAGATTCCTGTCAATCGGTACCCCCAGGTCCCTTTCTGCCTGGCTGCTCTCCAGCCACTCTGTGCCCAGCCTGTAGCGCTGCAGGGGGTTGTTGTGGCCAAAGTGCAGGACTTGGCACTTGGCCTTGTTGAACTTCATCCTGTTGGAATCAGCCCAACTCTCCAGCCTATCCAGGTGCTAAATAATACATATTGATTGATACTGGCCTGTAGGAACATACCTGCTGATACTGTCCTCCTAAACAGGATTGGGTTGACCACCATCACTAGCAGGAGTGGGGCATAGGTTGTGACATAATGTGGGATTGCATGTTCCAAGCCATTTTCACAGCTGAGAAGAAATCATTAAAAGCTTATGCATTTTTTCCCCATAGCTGACAGTTCTGGCTATTCTATGTCACTTTTAACTTAAAAAAAAAATAAAAATAAAAAGGAAAGAAGCAAACAGATGCAAAACTTATCATTCATAGATCTTCACCACCAGTTCATATTGGACATAAAGCTGATTTTTAACACGCACTGTCTTTGTACTTTTTCTCAAATTTAAAGGAAAGTTAAATCAGGAGTGGGAGAGCAGTGGCTCACAGCAGAAGCTGTATCACAGCCCTGCAGCATGCCCAAGTGCCTGTATTGCCTGGCATATTTCTTCTGGGCCCCCTGAAACCCAGGGAGGTATTTCTAGCATACTCACTGACTCAGTGGGACATGCTTGTCAGAGGTCAAAATGTCCAGCTTTTGGATGTCTGTCTCTAAAGCTGACCAAACGACATTCAAATGACCAGACAGTGCTACGATTTTGCAGTCTGTTCCCAGAGTTCTGCTTACCTGGAGATAGAGGGGTAGTAAAGCAGTGCAATCCCCTCCACGCAAAGCAGCACTGCAAGGCCCCACGTCATCATGTGGTACAGCACAATTGTACTGCAAGCACCAAACAGACAGGCACAATTAAAGATATCAGACTTTACGCTTTCCATGTTGCAAGGTAAAAATAGGACCCTCACTGAAAAAGAGCTTTACATATAGGAAATTATGCAGAACAATACTGGCAGTACATTAAACTAAGGAAAGGAGGGGTGGCGGGGGGGCTCCTTCAGAAGAAAAATGAACCAAAGCAAAGTTGTTCAGGTCCTGTCCCCTCCAGCCTGTAGGGTAGAGGGTCAGGACTTCTTCCCTTCCCTTTATCCAGAAGGAACTCCTGCATCTTTAATTTCTCCTGCAGAGAGCGAATTAGCAGATTAAAATTTAAGAATGGAGCTGAACAGTCAAATAAAACACTCACTGAATTTGAAGAGAATTATGTTTAATTTTCAGAGTTGGATACTTCTCCTGTCAGAGAGATTCAGATCTGTGTGTGTAGAAAGTCTTTTGCTGTTTACTCTGATCTTAGAATCAAGCACAAATACACATGATTTTTTTGGCTAACAGGGAAGGGGGAAGGAAGCAGGGCCCAGATGTTTCAGGCTAGAACTGTGGACTTCACAAAATCAGGTTTATCCTCAGCAGTCTGAAATTAACTCAGAAAGCCCCATCTTGGTAACATTTGCCATAAGAACCATGTCTTCTGTCCCTGACTGCTCAGTATCCTCTGGGAACAGGGGCACATAATTCCACATTTAGCAGTAGCAACTGAAGGTTATTTTGTTCTTTTAACAACCATCTTAGAGACATCAGATGCTTTCTGTCTGGCAATAAAGCACGGTACTTTCCAAAGGGTTTAGGTTCTTCTGTCATGGGCATTGCAGAAAAATATATGGTAAATACCTTTCATTCTTCTGAGGAGTTTTACAAGCGTGATCAGAAGGGAAATAATGACCACCCTGAGAAGAGGATAAAATAGAAAATCCGAGAAAAATTTAAAAAGTTCTTAAAACTATATTAAATTCAGCACTTTCCCCCTCTCAATTTTTGATTTTCAGGATAACACTTTTTTTTTTGCTGCAAGGATCAATTTCAGGTACAGAGTAGGTACCAAAATAGATATGTTACTGCCATAAAATTTATAGACCACAATTTGCTTCATATTTTTCCAAAGGTTAAATGAGTCCAGTTACATTTAAATTCAGGTTGGATGTACATAAACATCTGAGCATTGCCCTGGCAATTTAGGTACTTGGAACACCACTCATCCCTATCATTACCTATCATATGAACATCAGATGGTTGTACAAACTTCACTTACACCCTTAGATAGCTGCAAACAAAGATGTACAGTGTTGGAACAAAAATAACAAATTCAGAGCTTTAACTCTGGTACCTCAGTCCAGCCGATCTTCTCACCACCAAGTAAGAATCAACAGCATAGCAAAACAACCACCAGAAGCCAGCGCTATATAACAGCTGGATCCACATCTGGAGGGGAAAAAAAGCCAAATGTCACAGCTGTTTCTCGAGTACCACTGGGGCAGGGGAGGGACTTTGGCCTGGTGAGCTGTTCTTCAAATGTGTGTATTTGCAAGACAAAATCATGAAGTATGAAATCTTACTCAAAATCACAGGAACAGCATTGTTGTAGCCTATGGGTCAAGTCACAGGTAAATTGAGCAGTGTTTGCTTTCACAGGTTATTTTCTAATTTAGAAAACCTGTTATTTACCTCTCCATTCCTATTACCTCAGTGTCATAAGTGAAGCCCAAAGAAATTTATAGTGAGGAAGTTTTGATTTTAGGTTAAAATTTTAAGTGTTTCTCAGTAGCTGAGGCATGAAAATATAACTGAGGTCAGTTATAACCACAGTATGCCTACGCATTCTTGGTTCTGAATGTGATAGGTATTTTGTCAATGCACAAGAACGTGATTCAAGGAATGGTTATCAAGAGAAAAAAGTCATTAGTGAGAAAATCACTCACCCTCTGGAAAAATATCCATACTGAATTTCCTGACTGATTTCTTCAATAAAAACCCAAAGGAAACAGATTCAAGTCAAATTCAACAGCATTCTTGACCTGACCCTATGCATTTTACCCATGACTTTGTATAAGATAAGTGACCTTTCTCTGCCACTGTATATAAATTCCACATTTCTTCCCAGTAGGAGCTGGCTCTTTGTAATAGTCTGGAACTGTTTTAATATTTGGATTATCTTCCCTCCAAGACATCTTTCAATTCTTATCTGAATATCCTTTATCACAACTCCATAGTAACATCATTTTACATCTGGAAACCAACATACTTTTTATTGAGCCAAATGTCAGTGAATAGAGATCAACATTCCGTCCTCTGAAAGGCAAATCAAGCAGGGAAATATTTCCTTTCCCCATGGGTGTAGACCCTACCTCTAGTCATTTGTGGCACAAATTATTCAGCATTTAATTCAAACACCGTGCACAGGAGCCAAAAAATAAAATTCCACTCTTCCCTCTAATGCACTTTACCCATGGCTCTGAGCATGTAACTTCATCTGCACGTTTACATATTTCTGCAGTTGAAAAATCCCAATTTACTATATATACACACGCATACACATATACAAAAATAAACTGCGGGGATTTCCAAAAAATCCAACATATACAAAGGACATAAATCAGATGCACTTATAACCAAAATTTTCATATGTTATCTTACTTTTTAGCAAAATGACATATTTTGCCCCGGTGCCTAAGAGAGTACCCCTCTGCAAACCATTTAAAGGAGATGTCTAACAGCCTCACTATTTGGAATATGTATTGGCTTGTGGTTAAGTGAAATAAAACAGTGGTACAAAAATAAAAAATAAAATAGAATTGGAAACATTTTATTAACTCACACGAGAATATGTATGGGAAGTGAGTGGAAGGAGGGTTAGTTTCCATTCCAATATAATTAAATCTAAACTTAAAGTGACTAAAATTACAGCATTTTACTAGAGTCCAAGAAGGGGAAAATAAAAATTGTGGTAGACCGATATGCTGCTCACCATCTAACCTGAGATTCAAATGAAAAACAAGCAGTCTGCATACAGTATCTTGTCATAATTGAAAAATACTATTTTTTGTGTTAAGGGCTAGAAAGTGAAATTTAAAACATGAGGAAACATAGGTTTTGAATAGGACATTCTTGCTACAAGATACTGATGCTGTTGCTTTCCTCTTTTTTGAAGAAAAAAATCAGTATATGCATCCAATAAGCAAAAAAACATGTATGACAGAACTGAGAAGCAATAGGTGCATGTAATTTGTATTTGTGTACATGGCACACAACTATCATGTTTGAAATTGCCATTATATAGGCATATAAGGCACAGTGAGTTCAATTTGGCGCATATTGTTCTATTTACAAACTATTGAATAATTTCCTTTACATGCAGCATATCCACTTCTACATTGTACACTTTGAACTGCAGCATTGTGTAGCACCCTGCCTGTCCTGATCCAGGCTCTCATAGGGGAGGCATGAATGCACTTGTAGGGGTGTGGCAGAGGCTGAAACCACCATATCCAGGCTCTGACTCACAGCTGCATTTCCTTTTGGACACAGTAGTTTGCCTTTCAGACTCCCCACACGGAGGGACTGTTAACTGGGAGGAGAAGAAAGGGGGGATGGTCTCTGTACCTACCGCACTCCCCACACAGAAAGTGGAAGGCCACACATCAGTCCCGTTCACCACAGAAATGTTAGCTATGAAGCCTGGGAAGCCCAGCCATACACTTGACCTAAAGATCATACCTAAAGACAAAAAAAGTATTAATGCTTTGAATCTGCTGGTGTGAGTCACATGCTTTCCCCGGGCCACATATTTCACATCGCAGCCCAGATTTTGTGTGTCTCCCGGAAGGCGATGGCTGCAGAGGAGCACAGTAGGGACAACTCTGTTATTTAAATTGTCAGTGTAATCGTTCAGGGAAAGCAGCCCCAAGAGTCGGAAGCTGCTGGGACTTGTAATATTATGTAGATTAAAATCTCACTTACTTACAGATGGTCTGACACACTTCCTTAAAATAAACTGAGTAGCAGTTAACAGATTGACATAAACCAGTCACTAACTATTACAATTTTACCAGCATATATTCATACGCTGATATTCACTTCTCTATAATTCCTCATTGCTGAAAAAAAGTTTATTTCCTTTTTTCCACTGCCTTCATTTTTACAAGCAACTCTTTTCCTCTCTGTCACAGGACTGAGCCAAAGCAGGGCTTCAGAATTAGGTCAGAACAATATCCTTTTTAAAAAGAAATTTAGAGTTTGTTAGTGAGGTTTTCTGGGTTTGCTTAAAATAAAGCACCAACATATAACAAAACAAACACCCCAGGTTTCCCACCAAGAATGAACTGTTTCCCACCCACCAAAGTGAGTCTAATACAAACACAATACTGGATAACTAGTTTGAGTTTGCCTGTGAAAGAGAAAGGGAAAAAAACAACTCTACTGGCCTCATCTGACTAAAAGGACCTTTTCCAGGTGAATGCACATATGCATTTTCTATATCCCTCTTTCCTTATTTCCCCCTTTAATGTTTGTTTAAGTATTGGTATTTACTAGGTACTGTGAGAGAACTTGGCTAGGTATGAAAGGGGAAAAGACCTGAAACACACACAGACACACACACACAGACACACTCCCCCCGCCCCATCCCCAGAAGCAAGAGACACAAACCAGCACTGCTTCTGTTACCTAATGTGAAGGAAAAAATGCCACTATAGAAACAAACTTGTCCTGTATTTTCATGTGTCATGGTAATTTATACACAATTTGGCAGTAAATGACCGATGGGACAGCTTAAGACACATTAGTTTTATTTTGACTCATGTATTTTTTATTCTCTGCTGTTCTGTTCCTCCAGCTTATCAGCCAAGGGCTGGACAACAGGTTATCCTTGATAAGGGAGCTTCACTCCCATTTCAAAAGCCTGTGTCCAGCTGCAATTCAAACTCGCTTGCTGTCAATGTAATGTGCCCAGAGAAGCAGCTGGCACATGAACAAGAAGTACACTTGGTCTGAGAGGATTTAAAGACACACAGGATAGTGGTTTTCAAATGTAGTCCTAAGGATTGGTTAAGTGTGTAATGTCAGGTTTAGTTTTCAATGTGCTGCATCACCACCACTTTTATGCCTGAGGACCTGTCACCATTCTGGATTTTAATTTGTTTTAAAGCACAGATTTTGGTGTAGATTTGTCAAGTACTTTCACTTCCCAAGTATAACTATTAAACAAGAACTTTCTCCCCAAAGGCCTACTATTTTCTGAACTCACCTAGCTCAAATCTTTCTGTGAACACACACAGCATGTTTTCCTCAGAAATCTCTGCTATCCATTCACCAGTTTCATTTGTCTATGGTACCTCAGGACAACATGAGCCTGCTACAGCAATGGCAAGGCACATCAAGTGGGCACTTACCTAAGCCTCCGAGGATGTCACAAATGGAGATAAGGAGAAGGATGGTGGAAGAGGAGGAGGCTTTGGGCATCTTCCGTGGGCTCTGCCCTTTCTTTGGCAGAAGCTGCAGGATGGTCAGTGTCAGACTGATGGAGGCACTGCCAATGCAAACTCCGCAGAAGACTTCAGGCTGGAAGTTCATCACTAGCTGTGTAGCTGCATCCCTGTTAGGGCAGCAGTAGGTTTCTAACCTTGGAGAAGCCATGAAATGCCTGGCTAGTAGAGGGGCCCCAGGAGCAGAAGAAAATGCTGTTGCTTACCCAAGGCAGCATTTACTTTTTCTTCACCCTCCCCATTAGTCCTTGGTGATGAGAATCACGCGATTGATGGATCATGTGCTGCTGCTGCTGCTGTTGCTAGAAGTAAATCCCCCAGAGCTGCCTTTCTCAGCCTCTCCTAGCAAGGAGATCAGATCCGAACAAGAAAACACAGTGTAATCTGAAACATGCCCCATGCTTGCTCAGAGCCATTGGCAACAGTTCACTCACATATTTCTGTTTGCACAGTATGTGATACAGGAAGACTTAAACTCGTCAGAGCGTTGAAGATGGTTTAAAATAAATAAGGATGCAGTTACCAAAGTAAAAGCATTAGATTTTAATTGTGTTTCTCTTTAGCCCCATCCCACACAGCACCCTTTAATTACTGCAAATTAATTGAAAAGATGAGTCTGGATACAAGCAGCCCCAGTCTTTACAGAGAGGAGCAGGGATATAAATCCACATACTAACCAAAATCCTAGTTTTAGTGATCCAACCCACCCACCTCTGTAAATAAAATTAGAAACATACCCTATCACTACAGAAGGAGATTGCAATTGGGAAAAAATATTAACCTCACCCTATTTAAATGGCAAGCACAGAAAAAAAATCCTCTCTTTAGTCTGTTCTGTCTGCATTGGATCAGCTTGACATGGAAAATTCCAGGACATAGAATTTCTCAATAACATTTTTATCTTTTCTTTTTTTTCTTTTTTTTTTTTTAATTTGGTAAGGGTTTTATATGAAAACAGGATTTTGATCTGCAACATTTGTTTTTACTTTATAAGCTAGACAATATCTTTTAAGACATGCACTGTTAGACACAGCAGCAAATACTCACAATTATAAACACAAAAAGTAATTCTCCCCTCTTAGGTAAGCTTCAGACTCCCTGTATCAGCCCTCATCCTTCCAGTAAACTTGTTTATTGGAACACATTCAGGAAATACAGGAGGGAGCATTGCCAACATACTTGAAGTCAACAGCTTGTTTATTAACATAGTCATGGATTTTATAATTAGTCCCCATAAGAAAAATTTACCTAACCTTTTATTTACTTTTTTTTTTCCCAGTGGTCCAGCTTAATATTTTAGCAGAAATTACAAGGGGCTAGTGAATGACAGTGGCATGTTTTGTGTGTAGTGCTTAAAAACACAGAGGTTTCAGCCAGCGTGTTTGCCCTCAGTAGAGAAAACAGCCACCAGTCCTGGGTAAAATGGTACCTGCTGCTTTCTTCATTAGGGAAAATACCTTTTACACTTGATCCGAGCAAAGGAACAAACCCCACCAAGCTCATCAGCCTGCTGACTGCTGGCGGGGGCTGTGCAGCCTCCAGGTGCCAGACAGGGGAGCAGGGCTTGGTCGACAGCTGGAGCTGAAGCTGCCAGACCTGATGGGTGTCCACCCAGCCTGTTCCAGGAGACTCCCCAGCACTCTGCCTGGGCTACGACACTCAAAGAGCAGGATGTCAGCTTGCAAATTCAGACTCCTACACACGGATGTCCATTCGTCAGCAAGGTGTCTGAACTCCCATTATAGTCAACTGAGGTCTTAGGCAGCCAAGCTTACTGTCTAGACTTTGTCTAGAGAGCTGTTCAGCTCTTCTGAAAATAAATGCACAGAGTGAGCTGAGTAGGCTCCTGTGACCATACTGGGAACTTACGCATACAGACCATCAAAGACTCTAAAACCCAGGCAGCTGAGCTGAATGTTTTTTCTGGATGTTTTTGCTCCTTTAAAGCATAAAGAGATTTCCCTGCTCCATGGGTGAGGAGTGACCTTGATGTTGCAATCCTATTTTTTGTTGCTACTATGTATACAAAAATCTATTGGCGACAGCAAAGTTGCAAAATCAGATTGCCCTGCTCCAGGTAGTCAATACAAGGCTCTGTTGTCAGTACAAGTTTGGGACTCCTCAGACTCCTCCGCTAGGGCAGCAGTGTGTGGGGTTGCCACATTTCAGTCAAGCTACTGCGTTGAAATCTACCCGGCTACTAAAGAACAGACATTACCATCCACAGAGACAGATTATTAGTTAAAATAAAGCCATCATATGCCATATATACAATTCAAATACATATAAATTAGAATAAATTATGTTTGCTCTCATTTGAAGGGAAATTTACATTGCTTGCCTTACAGCAAAACTTTAAATTATTAGACAGAAATGGACACTGATTAATAGAAGCCTTTAATTTCCACTATCAGGTTCTACAATTGCTCCCCTCACTATTTATGTTGACATTTTCTTTCCTTCAAAAATTTGAAAAGCATGTCAAGTTGTTACCCTGACTGTTTGTTCTGGCTTACAGATCGGAATGTTTTGTGTGTTTTGCTTTTTCTGCTTATCATTTGTTTTCACTGATCTTGACCGTGATCATCTAGTTTGCCCACATGGATTTACCACTTATTATTGTAACTTCTCCTTGCCTTTTTTTCCAGGCACTTCAAAACTACTTTCATTCCTCAACTGTACTCTAATACTCTGGAGACTAATTTTTTATCCTTCTCTTCATTACTCTCCCCAGTTTTGCCAGCTCTGCACCCTACTTTCACTGCTTTACTTCTCTGAGTGAAGGATTGTTTTTTAACCTCTTCTGGGTCCCTTCCCTCCTGTAACCTCTGAGGATTTGATTACACAATTACTTACACAGGGAGTAAGTGTTTTTTATTGGAAGCAAAGCATATGACCTCTAGTATACCTAATGAAAAATAGAAAACAAAGTAACTCATAAATGAATGGATACTCACCATGATACAAGCAGAGGTGCCTAAAACATGCCAACATTTGAGGCTGAATGGGCGATGGATCTGCCAAACTAATTATCTCAGCTGGTAAGATCTAGCTAGTCTCTGGTTCTTGTTGCTGGTGTCAAAATATACAGTAATAACAATCAAAGAAATTCAAAGCTGGTTTTGCAGTCTTACACTTGAGATTAAACTGTCTTCTTGTGGTTATGAAAATGAGAGGATAAAAGCTGGGGACAAGGGCAAAGGAAACAGAAAAGCAGTGAAAGAAAGTAAGAGAATCGGTTTTTTGCCTTGTTAAGGACCATTATTTATTATTCAATAAAACTTACATCATTCTACAGGTTCTCTCCGAAATTACCAACACACTTCCCACTTCTGACAGTGGTATGAAACAGACCTATGAATATGATATTGCTTTATTTGTGAACTAAGGCAGGATCTTAGCTAAGCAAATGTTGTAGCTTGGAGACAACCATGAGCACACATACAAGAAACATTAAAAAAAACCCAACCAACCAACCAACCAATCAAAAACCCAAACAAAAAAAAAAAAAAAAAAAAAAAAAAAAAAAAAAAAAAAAAAAAAAAAAAAAAAAAAAAACAAACCCCTGGCATTGCAAATACCAATCAGTCACACTCACAGCGTAAGTACAACATTGCATAACACTAAAAATTCCAGTCCTGGTTTTCGACATTGACAAGAGTGTGCTCAAGAATGAGAACAATACTGTGCTCCTTGCAAGGAGAACATGTGTGTACTCCATACTTTTAGAAATACCTACTCACTCTCTCCTTGGATCCAGGACATAATGTTCTATCCTGTCCATGTTCATCATTAAGATGAAACACTGGCTTCTAAGGGAAAGCAATAGGTTTACAAAAATATGACAGGCCTGCATTTCTGTTGTTAATATTTCTGTGTGTTTATGGCTTATGCTTGAGTGTGCAGCTGTACATACTTCAATCATTGTTTTAATTAAATCTGGGACTACAGCATTGGTTTAGAAAGGACAAGGAAATTTGTGGATACAGAGACAGAGGATAGTTTATTTTTGTTTATATGTGTAGTTTAATGCATGAATTTACAGCTCCCAGTGAAGATCTTACCTACCTTACAAATGTAAAAACTATACTCGTCAATGGTTCGTGATCTCATTGTCTTTTACACATCACCTGACGTAACATTTCCCAAACTGAAGAAAGCTAGGTCTGTCTTCAAGCTAATGCATGCAGTTATGATCTCCCCAACAGATCCTGAAATATGTTCTTAAAGGCCTTGACATACAAATCTTCTATATGCTTTAGCACCATTCTTCATTTTATCTACATAGACTTCTTGCAATTAGATTTAATTTGTAAGAAACTATATATCCTTTCCAAAATCAGCAGTACTGATTTTTAAAGGTAATTTTAAAACTGCTTTTCACTTAATGTATAACTGAAATTAATGGGGAAATTCACAACCCAATATTTCTATTTCAAGTTTTATACAAAATTAGGAAGGGATATTGGAACAATAGTGATATTCAAAGCGTAATATCTGTCATGATTATAACAGCTTCAGACTCCATTAAAAAGAACTGGAAGGAAAACATGCATCAATTCCCATTCCTCAGTGATTGAAATATAGAATTGTAGATTATTCATTTACATTTAAAGACTGGGAATATTAATTTAGAAGTATAATTAATATCTCATTTGCATAAAAATAATAATATTTAAGTTCTTTTTGTTTTCTCTAAGAACAAAAACATAAATAGTGAGCATTTGAACAGCTCAATAATTGTGTGTATTGGACTGATGCAATCATGTTACACATATTTTCATCATCATGGCTAGGCTTCATGAACAAAGATTTGAGAAGGGCTCTACCCACGCTTGCTGCAAGCGCGCTAATGGCTGAAAAGGCCAATGCGAGATAGACATGTCCGGTTGCAGAAGGCACAGCACAAAGTCTCCTTAGGCGGTATTGGCAAGACATGGTTCTTTCTGTGTTGTCTTTTCTCCTCAAGAATGACCCTGAGTGTATTCTCAAAAGCAGCAGCAGCATTATAGATGGTGTGTCTCCAGGACTCCCAATTGGAGGCCAGAGTAGCCAAATGGTGGTGATCAATATGGCCAAGGCTGAGGGATTGTTTCAGGCAGTCCTTGTATCTCCTCTTTGGGCCTCCTCTCTTGTGGCAGCCAGTGGCAAGTTCCCCATAAAGCACGATCTTAGGGAGGCGATGGTTCTGCATCCCGGAGACATGCCCTGCCCAGCGCAGCTGAGTTCTCAGCAGCATGGCCTCAATGCTTGGGAGTGCTGCCTGTTCAAGGACAGATGTGTTGGTCACATAGTCAGTCCAGTGGATGTTAAGGATTGTACGGAGGCAGCGCTGATGGAAGCGTTCTAAGAGACGCAAGTGGTGGCGGTAAACGACCCAGGATTCAGATCCACATAAAAGAGTAGACAGTACAATGGCTCTGTAAACACTGATCTTAGTACTTTTCTTCAGGTGTTTATTACACCAAACTCTTTTATGGAGTTTAGCGAAAGCTCTGTATGCCTTTGCTAAGTTGTTTTCTATCTCTTTGTCAATTTTACTGTCCGAGGAGATGATGCTTCCCAAATAATTAAACTACTGGACTGACTTGAGCTCTGTTTCGCCAATGGCGATATGGGGACGACGGAAGACTTCCTGAGGTGCGGGTTGGTAGAAAACTTTTGTTTTCTTCAAGCTGACTTTCAGCCCAAAAAGCTCAGCAGCCTTGCAAAGCAGGATGTTAAACGCTGCAGAGCTTTCAGCAGAAAGGTAGTTTGAAGACAACCTGGATGCATCCTCAATCCAAGCATTGGCACCTTACTGAGTATGTCTTGGTGCAACAGAAAAATGTTCGTGATGTTCATCATACCCGAGTGATGCCTCATGCAGTATGTCAAACAGATCATCGCCTTGTGCATTGTAAACTTAACTACCACTTTAAAGTTCACACATATTTTATTGACTTACTATATACCGTCTCCAGGGAAATGTTACCTTACCTGGCTTTTGTGAAGAAACATACAAATATTAGTAATTGAAACCGTGCCTGTAATGCATTTAAATTAGTAAACAAGATTTAAGCAGATGAAGTACAAAAAAACTGAGTAGAAAAATGTATTCATAAAACTTGAGAAAATTATTTTTGCATAAGGACTGGAAGAACAAAATCCCATATTCTCTATGCCAATGCTGAGAATATTACAGTCTTCAAACCTGTATTAAGACAAATTTTTGTGGCCACATTTCTGGACAAATTCCACTCTTAATCACTGTCATTGTTACAATATTTCAGAGAATAAAAATATACCTCTGTTTAAGCATCTACACAGACTACATGAGACAGAGTTTGAATAGGATCTGAATAATGAAAAAGACTGTGAATGAACGAATATTATCTCTCACACATTGTGATATTGAAAATTGGATATTAATGTTCATAAGCATGCAGATGGTACCCTGATCAACAACATGTTGAATGTTTATCCTGCCCTCAGTATCTTCCAAAGGAATCCTGGGCCCCACCACTTCTGCATTATCTTTGAGAGGTTACATTATTTGATTCCCTCAAGGGAAATTAGGTAGGACACTCTTATATCCTTGTTATGATTGCTATACTGTGCGATCTTGTTAGGTTATATCTCCCACCACCCAGCAGTTACGTTTTCAGAGCCCATTAGCACTAGAACATTGTCTCATAAAAACTCTTGTTCTCAGACCAGTCTATGTAACCAAATCAAAATATATCCTGCAGCACTAACTTCACAGCTCTTACAATGCAAAAACTCTCCAAGGCTCTATTAATTAAATTGCTAAAAATATCAATATACCATGGCCAACTAGATGATCTTGTTGAATGCTGTAACCATGTATCAAAGGGAATTCTGACAAAGTGCAGTCCACATCCAGACCACAGACACCAGCCAATATCCCCCCTTTGAAACCCCATGAGCATCACTGTTTGTTTTTTTCCTCTGCAGTGGCTGCATGGCCAGCAGTCAGCCCTGCAGCATCTTGGGACTGGGTAAAGGAAAGCTGCAACCTTCTGTTCCACAAATTCTTGTCTTTCAGTTTCTGAAATGAGCAGATAGCTCAAAAGCATGGCTTAGCTGCCTGAGTGAATCAAGAGAAAATGCAGTAATAACAGCAGAAACATTATAATGCAGGAAGGAGTTGGGATCCACTCTTTTGACTTTTCTTTGAAATCATGATTAAAAATCATGATTTCATTGTCAGGAGTGGACTTCACAGTCCAGGGTGGACAAAGTAAACAGTATCCAATGAAGTTTACTGGATATACCCTTCAGATGAGCAAGATGGTTGCACTATATATTTATATTACAGCTTGGCTACATCAGCTACTCCTATTAGTCAACTTCCTGGGAGCATAACTCCAAGAAATCGTTGGGTCCTAGAACTGCTTCAGAAAATGCAATCTTCTGAAAGTAATCCTCTGTGTAAGCTTTAACACTCCATAAATTCAGACCTTTAAAAGAAACTGATCTTTGGGGTTGTGACAGGATCTGTCTTACCACAGAACATGGGCAATAACCCCCCCCACCAAAGCTGTTTCCTCAGGATGTTACTAACAATGCTCCAGAGGCATGAGTCTGCTTTACACAAAATTCAGCTAAGGAAGTAGTACCTTCCACAGCCTTATTCTTTCTAAGCCAAACACAAGACAGGAAAAGCTAACCTGAATGTTGCACTTTTTCTCACTTGTATGGCTTGGTAGGATTCCCTCAAATATCCTATGAACGGCTAACTGTTCTGGTAGCAGAACTGAGAGGGGACCACACCTACACATTTAGTATAAAGGGGCGTAGCACTCTGGGGGTATGTGGCACACACAGGACTTCAGGGCATGCTCAAAACATTACATCTGCCCTAATATCACCACATTCATGCAATACCATACATCTGGCACTGCTGGATGTTGATAGCCTGTTGAGCATACCTGATGCTTTAGGGCAAAATGCTATGGCACTGCAGAAAATAAAGAACTTTACTTCATGCCTTCTGTGTGCTTAGATGGACTCTCACAGGTGCTACATCCTACGACCTTTACCTGGACACGGTTCATTTTCTGTGTAATCAAGCGGAGAGTAGAAAGGTCATTTGTAATGAAGAAATGCTGTCTGTTTATAGAAAGCACTGAGAGATTTATTTATACATGGCTGATAGGCAGAAAAAGGAAGGTCTGCTTAGGGCTAGCTAGCCAATGAAGACAAAGTCCAAGTGAAAAATGCCAGATTACAAGGCTTTTGTCTGCTCTCATGCATACTCTGGTCTCTTGCTATTTATCTATCTTTTTAAAAGCCTTCACAGTGTTCTCTGCAAAAGAGCATTTGAAGCCCTCCCTTTGGCATTTTCCCTGACCATGCCTGCTCCAGTGACCATCTTCATCGGGTACAAAATTTAGATGTAACAGGGTGTGATACCAGTTTAAATGCATTAGAGACTTTTGTTAGCCTCTGAGGCTATGTCCCTCACGTAATTAAAATGGTCCAGCAACTGCTTTACAGCACATGAGGGCAAGTGGCACAGCACAGTTTGTACAGAGAACGTTATCATGTAACATGTCTTATCAAAGAAGATGGACAATGAAAAACACCCCCTAATGTCCCATGATCAGAAACAAGGCCACAAGAATAAATATTACAAATTATGCTTTACTGAAAAGATGGAACTTCATGAAGAAAAAAAAAATCCTAGGTTAATGAAGGTGCACTGGACATAGATATGATCAAATACAGCTATATAGTCAATACATATACATATACATATACATATACATATACATGTAGGTATATATATATATGCATATACTGCTGGACTCTCTTCCACAACTAAAAAAGAGTGGCTTCATCCATACTATCTCAAAGTAACACTTGCCCACATTATCACCAAAACTGTGTTCAAGCATTGCCTAGTTAGCCTGCTGATGATGGAACAGTATGGACAGTCACGTAACTGGTGCTTCAACCTGTGTGCTCTCACAACCTCTGCTTTTTGGTTTCTTTGTAAAGTAGTCATCTGAGATGTTGTGATACTTTGATAAAGGACCCTAATGTAGGAACTGGAAATGGAATGAGTATATAGATACTGGAGGGACGATGGCCCAAGACAGGAGTTAACGTGTGCCTGAACTTGACTACAAGCTGAAAACTGCAACCCTAGGGAAAACTAATTACCTATTCACCTCCTCTCATTAGCCTGTATGTTATCTTCTGACTCTGCAACCACATAAGGAGTTGCTATTGACATTTTTTTTTACTTCAATCTTGTTATCATGCAACACTGTGAAAATTATAAATCATGATGCAGACCACAGATTACAGGAGTCTGTGTTAGACTCATCACTTTTTTCTTGTCTACAGGTCTAATAGGTCTCAAGATCTGATCCAAGAATATTATTGTTGGCAAACCATCCTATTTTTAATTTGTCACTCATAGCGGCAGTTTGTTCCACAGTGCATGCTCACACCCTCATAAAATTGCCCTGAAGTACAAAGCATACGTGCTGTGAGAATAAGTAAGAATTGAACAAAGTTTGAATTGAAATCATCATGGGAGATAGAAATATCAGGGCATCATATGAAACGCTATTCTTTCACAAATTTCAGCTTTATAAAAAGCCCTAGGTAAAAAACACAGAAGATTTCTCTTTTTTTGTCATAAAAACCTGAAGAATTCAATATATATTTGAGTTATACATATCTGAAAGGCTGAGAACTTCTAAGGCTTTTTCCAGCACTAATTATGTGCTAATAAAGCCTTACTTGCAATACAGGAGAAACAAGACACACTTGGGAAAGGTTTTTAAAGTGCCTAAATCATAGAGGAGATATCCTGCTGGAGCTTTTCAACATGGCATTTTTCATTCTGGTAAAGTGGGTAATTTGTTGAAATCAAAGTGTTTTGCAGAAGAGCGTGATTAGGCTGAATTCATCAGAAGCAGCATGGCAGGTTTCCAGAGGAAAGCCTCTTGGTTCCCAGATATGCCAGGATGTCTGTCTGTTGGGCTGCTACCCAACCTGTTTCTCCAGGTTCTCGGGACTTTCAGACTACACAATAGACTGTCAGCAGCTTGCCAAACCTTGAACTACTTGATCAAAAAATCCATCCACTTCTGTTACAGGAACTTCTTATCACTGTTTCAGTTGTTCTGGTCTTTGTGATGATAATTTTCAAAGACATTAGGGTTTAAAACAGGAAGGAGCTGAAAGCCACCGTGCAGCTAGAAAGCTACAGTCTAATCACTGTCACTGAAACATGGTGATATGAATTGCATGACTGGAGGGCTGCCATCAATGGCTATAAGCAGACCAGAAGGGACAGGCAAGGAAGAGGTAATAAATATTACAAAGAAATTCTTTACTGTGAGGGTGATGAGGCACCAGAACAGGTTGTACAGAGAAGCTGCGGATGCCCCATCATTGGAAGTGTTCAAGGCCAGGTTAGATGAGGCTTTAAGCAACTTGATGTAGTGAAAAATGTCCCTGCCAATGGGACACTGGATTAAATGATCTTTTAAGGTCCCTTCCAACCCAAACCATTCTGCGATTCTATATTTCACTGAATGTTTTGCTAATTGTACCATAAACATTTTATAGGATTAACTTTTGCTCCACCTACATTTGCATGCATGCCCTATAGCTTTTAAAAGTAATATTACAGATTGCTGTGCCAGTGAGCTATTTATCTGAGAATAAGACATGCAAGCCCATAACACACATCTTGTGACTAATTTCTCTCCTGAGTTCTGGCAATAATCTCACTGTATTCACAGTATTGTGACAAAACTGTAGCCTTCCGAAAATGTTGTGGGTTTTTTATTTTTGTGTTTTTTTTTTTTTTTGGGGGGGGGCGGGTGTGTTTGTTTGTTTGTTGGTTTGTTGTTTGTTTGTTTTAATTTTTCTTCTTTATTGTAGAGATCTCACACTGTAGAGAATGCTGGCAACTAAAACGATATTTCTTCAGCAACTATGTCAGCTGATTACATAGAAGATGATGCCTTGGTACAATTATAAAATAGCTAGGTTATTTTGGCAGATACCACTAAGAATGTGTACAAGTCTGCTCTACCCCTGTGCTGGACGTTGTAACCCTTGTAACTGAGCCGATAGAGCAGAACACGGGCAGTGGATCAGCTGTTCAGTTTCAGCATCTTAACTTAAATTGTCCATGAACTATGCATGCTCCAGGGCATCAATTTTTAATTTCATATGGATGAGGCAGAGGCACTTTGTCTCTTCACCAACCTGTTGATGTTTGGTGGTTAGCTCCAGGAAAGGAGTGGTAACAAACAGTGGGAGGTTGTAAAGGCTTACCTCACCTCAGTTCTTTACTCCATAACTATGAGTCAAGAGACTCTCCTTCTCTCAAATTTCTCAGCTGCTGGGGAATAAAAAAAGCCCTGCTGACATTGCGAGGTCCAGCACAATGAATGGTTTCAAGACTGACAATAAAAAAGCTTATTCCAGAACCATCCAACAGGTATCCTGCATGATTCAATGCAAGGTGCCCCAAGGAAAAGGTGTGTGGTGAGCAGCCACGAGGGTGAAGCAGGTTGTACCTCAACATCACACTGTGCCTGACACTGTGTAAATAACATCCTGTCATAAGTAATTTATTCACAGTTTTGGTGATACCAATGACTAAGCAGAGAAGAGGTATGCAATATGAGCAACAGAAAGAATGGAGGCCGGGTAAATTCTGTGGAACAAATTTCCCTTGAAATTGTTAATCAAGCTTCAAGTACCAAAGTAGGAAGACAGGTGAAGTACTGTGAAAAGAGCTCGGGTTTTATAAGGCAGGGATTCACAGACTGAATATGTGAGAACCATTCCTTAATATAGTCTGATATCTCCTTTTACATGGCAGGAGAAGGCATTTAGGTAACTTTTGTGTATCAATGTAAAGAGTCTTTGATACATGTATCTTTGGTACGTTTTTACAGAAGAGGATCCCTTTTATACCACACTGATCACAGCTGCATCATTTTCTGTCCTTAATGTGAAAAAGTCTGTTACTTCCTCTGATATATTCATGGCACCCTGATGTATCTTGCATTTCTACCTTCTATTGCAAACTTCTGTGTACTCAGAAAACGTTTGACAAGCTGAGGATTTGGTCACTGAGGCTTTTGTTAAACAAATACAGTTATCATTGGTCCTCTTATCACACAGACAAAAAGTAATATTTTAGAGCACATTCACTTAATCCTTTGTTCTTTATTTGAAATCTTGTGAAGGTTGGCGAAGCTGCAGAAATTCAAGTAATAAAATTATCACAATGTTTTAAGAAGAGCAAAAGTACAAGGCTCCAGCTGGGTTCTGAACAAGCTTCAAGTCCCACAGAGAGGGAGGATATAAAAGATGTGGAGAGAAATTTGACCAATATGACAAATGAGAATTCCTGTCTTGCTTTGATTTGTCACAAGCTGAGGAACTGCTTGATGACTGTGTCAGACTACCAGGCTGTAAAATAGCCTCAAACTTAGCTAGAAAGTTGTTCTTTACTGAGGCTTCTCTAAACTGTGAGTGTGAAAACTTTCAGATATTCTTTCTTTAGGCAACTGCTTTCCCAAGAGCTACATGTCCTCATCTTCCACTGGCGTAATTACAGTATCAGTTTGACATTTTTCAAAGGATGGTGATTCCCGGCTCTAGATATTCCATTTTTAAAATCTGTCCTCAGATTTCCCCATCATTCTCCAATACTGAACTTATAAGACCAAATCTAAAAGCAAAATAGTAATGTAAGTCTTGAATTTCTTATGTAAAACAAAATGTTCAAAATAAAGAAGAATGAATGTTTTGCAGTTGAAAAAGGGGATACAAACAGGGAAAGCCTTTTAGAATGCAGAATTTGCTCTTCTCATTAGTGACGTAAGCTATTTTATTTCCATTTCATTTCATTTGGCATACTTGGGGATACACTAAAGTTCAGGTTGTTATTCTGAGTCCTTCTCCTATTACCATGCTTACAAAAACCAGATTGTATACTGCTGCTCTTTAAATCTTCCAGCTGTAGGTTATACATTGCTGTGTAGACAACCTAGTATGTCTTGTACAAACATCACTGTAGACTTTATCTCAGATTCTAAGAACAACTGGAGACAGGACATTGAGTAAACCACTTGTACTTCTATTTGTCTATAAGACAGAAAATAATTAGAGAAGAAATCTGACTGAGGATCTGAAAGTCATTAGAGGCCTCAAGTAACTTGATGCTATACCTAGGTTTGGTAAAAGGTTTGTATTTAGCAGGATTCTCACAGAAGGATGTATAAGTTTCGGTGCTCTCTCCATTGTTCCTTCTATCCCTTAATCATACCAATGATGTATTTTTCTTGTTCCTAAATGTTCTCCAGTCTGCTGCTGTGACTGATGATTCAGATGCTCTCAATTCTGAAACCAATGTTCTCTTTAAGTATTAGAGAAACACCCTGTAGGTAATGTTGGAAGCATAACAGAAACAAATTGCTTTGATGCAAGACAGGTTAGTTTCAGGAGGAATAAACCAGCTGAAACAGGAGTTAGGGGATCAGACTACATAATTAGAATGGCATAATGGTCACTTTCAGAAAGCAAAATACGTGAAATGTCACATCAATATACAAAACCTTGAAATCCCAGTGCATATACTTGTGACAAGCTAGGAGACAGCTTGTCACAGGAGAAAGTCCCTTGAAGTTCACTAGTCTTTCAGAAACTAAAATAGAGATTTCCCTATGTCTTACTTAGATCAAGCAGTACTTTATCTGATTGGTCGTGAAATCCTGGCACACAAGTATTCCAGGCCAATTCTGGTCCTGACTTAAGGCACTGAAGCTTCCTGTAAAGTGATGCAAATGAGCTGAGAGGATTACAAGAAATAAGCATTTTACTCCCAGCCCCCACCCCCAACTGAATGTCGGTATCAGGCAACCCTAAACCTTATTTCCTATCCATAAAATAAGATTTGCGTGAAGATTAGCAATTCCAATTCTGCCTCGCACTCTGCCATCAAACTTTTTTCAGTCTGGGACTCCAAACCTCTTCCCCGTTGGGTTCATCTGCTGTAGGCTTCACCTGTCTTTCCCATGGCTGCATCCTGGCGCCAAGCCCGTCCCGACCTGGGGCGGGCGCTGGTGCGGGGTTGCCGCTAGGGGGGCTCGGCGGGAGAACCCGGACCGAGACTGCGGGGCCCCTCCGCCCCACAGGTGGTGGAGGCAGCGCGGGGCAGGGGGCGCGGCCGGCAGGAAGCGCCTCCCTCCCTCGGCGGCTCCCTGAGTGCCCCCCGCACTGCCCGGTTTCCCCCCGCTCACCCTTCCCGAACACCGCGGCGAGACGGGAAGAGCCGTCCCCCTCTCAGCTCCCTACCCCGGCCTCCCACCGCCAGGCACCGCGAAGGCGGGGCGTCCCTGGCCTGGGGGGCGGCCACAGGCGCCGGCTGCCCTTTTCCCCGCCCTCCACCTGCTCGCCGCTTTTGTTTGGCAACGGGGGTGTGGGGGAGGCGCGGCTGCCCCTGCGTGTGGCGGGGCGGGGGTGGCCCGGGCACGGCCCCGGGGCTGCTCGGGGCTCACGGACCTTGTCGCAGCCGCCTTTGTCTGGCGGTCGGTCCGGGACTGCTCCCCCACCTCGCCCTGCATCTGTTCCTCCTCGTCCAGGGGATCGCGCCGTGGGGCTGCCGCTCCCGGGGAGGGCCGAGCGGGCGGAACGCGAGTTTCGTCCTCTTTTCGGGGCGAGAGGGAGGCGGGGGCCCCTCTCCCCGCCCGGCGCCCCGCGCTGCTCGGCGGCGTTTGCCCCGCCGCCAAGTTGCCACAAGTTGGAGCCGCCCCCCCGCCGCCGGGCTCTGGCCTCGGCGTGAGACAATACCGCGGGCTGCGGGGAGGAGGAGGAGGAGGAGGGGGCGGGCGGAGCAGCCCTCGCTCGCCGCCGATGGGGCCGGGCCGGCCGGCGCTGCGGGGCGGGTAGGTGTCTCGGCTGGGGCCGCCGGCGGGCGCGCACCGGGGAGCGGCCGGCAGAGAAGAGACAGCCCCGGCCGCGACCGGCGCTCCATGGAGGACGTGGGGCTGCGGGCCGGGCGGGAGCGGCTGGCCGGCGGCGACCCGCGACTCGGCACCGTGCTGGTGGAGCCGGGCCCCGTGATGGTGATGGTGGAGCAGCGGGCAGCCGAGGGCTACAAGCTGGTGGAGGTGCAGCTGACCGGTGGGGCTCCCTGGGGCTTCACGGTGAAGGGCGGACGGGAGCACGGAGAGCCCCTCATCATCACCAAGGTGAGCGGCGCCGGCGGGGCGGGGAGGTGGGTCCGGCCGGCTCCATGTTGCCGTGCCCGCGGCGGTGACAGCCCGGCGGGGGCAGCGGGCCCGGCCCGGCCCCTGGCGCAGGTACCGCGGGGCAGCGCGCCCAGCGCAGGTGCCGCTGGGCCGGCCCCCTCCCGGCCCTGCCCCGGGGCCGCTCTGGGTGTCCGGGGAGCGGGGACCCGTGGGGACGGGGCGCATCCCGGCAGCTCCGGGGGCCCCGACCTGCCGCTTCTGGCCACTCTTGCTGCCCATTAAACAGCCGGTGCCGTCGTTGCGGGCTGTGGGACCCGAAACCCTGTGCTGGGCTGTTCCCTCCCTCTTTTCCCTCCGGGCTCCTGGCGTAAGAGGGTATAGAGACCGAAACTCCCGGCTCGGAGGCTGAGTTTTCTCTGCTGCTGTTGCACTTGCAAATTCTAAGTAATTAGGGAAGCCTTTTGTACCTCCCTCCTCCTTTAAACAAAAAGGTCTTGTGGCTAGCGACCAAATTTATTCTCCAAAGACCGGGAAGGGGGACGTTCTTGGGTATATATGCACTTTCTGTTGCCTTTTTTTTTTTTTTTTTTTTTAAAGTTCTTGTATACTCACAGCTTTAATCTCAGTGTATTGGACGTGAGTTAGAGAAATACATCAGATTTTCTAGAAAATGTTTTGGTTTTTATCTGGGTTTGTTTTGATTTAAGAACCCTCATCCTCAGTAACTGTTGTGTTTAACTGTTAAGACAGCTTTCATGTTGCACAGTGAAAGGATATTAAAATAGATCCGTATGAATTTGTGAAAGAAAAATCCTCATTAGCAAAGCACATTTTGCTCAAGATCTGTAGGAAAGTTGTGTATATATATATATGTATATGCTGTCATTAACAAGTCTTCTGGTCTCTGCCTGCTTCCAGTTTGAAAGTGCCAGAGGGTATCAGAGGTCAACAAGTCCTGTTTTATCCACAGCAGAAATTCTTCTAATCTTATTTTTCGGTTGGTTTCATTGTGAGTTGCCTAGTTGGTTCCCTTCTTCCAATCTTGAAACAACTGTGATACAGACTTTCCAAGTTAGGACTTTTGAAACCATCTGTTTCTAGATTTCTTCCCTACTGCTGTTTTTTGAGACAACAGTCAATGTCAGAATATGTATATGCTGAAAAATGACTGCCAATCTGTTGGCCTCTTACCAGTACTCCGAATTTATGCAATAGCAAACCTGGAAGGATTTGAGGAAAGGAGAAAAGAGCTACTTTACTATGTATGTAGGAGCTATTAATTGCCAATTCAAATAATTCCACCTTTCTAGTAGTGGCTAATAAGTGCTACATCTACAGACTGATCAGTGATACTTATTCATAATGTTACCTAGGTATTAAGTAACAGGCTCAAGTATTTGTGGCATGAGGATGTGGCTGTGGTATGTGAAGAGAAGTGTCTAGGGCTGGGAACCTTGTAAACTGGGTCTGTTGCAGGGGAATAATTAGATGGAACCACACAGCATGGAAGAGAAGTCTGTGTCCATCCATCCAGACCTAGGGATAAGAGACAACCTGGGTCATTGGGTTTAAATTTTCATTTGTCATCATTGGATACGAGTGTATAGTACTATTTTTGAAACCAGGGACAGGAACTCGTGTCCCTGGGACTACCCTTATTTAGCTGCAAAATTTTCCATCTTGATTTGGCCCACCCATCATGGTGTTTGGTTGGGGTTTTTTTGTACTGCTTCTAGTGATGGAAAGCTACTGGGAAGAATAATTTAATACTGGGTGGTTAAAACAGGCAGGAGATGTAAAGTTTTCCTCATCTCTGCTGAAGAGAGCCTTGGACTTGAGTTACACCCTTCCTGAGTAGGGATCATTGGGCTGTCATGGATGAGGAGGTGCTGTTTCACCCATGCTTCTCTTTCTGTGTACCCTCCCTTCTCAGGTAGGCTGGTGGCTGGTCAGTGGGGGATCCAGGAAAACCCACTGCACCGAATGCTTCAGGATACCTGTGGAAAACCTGGTTTTGTGGATTCAAACTGTGCGTAAACATTAGCTGGTTCTGAAGCTCTGTCTCACTCTAGTCCAGAGCATCTCCGGGAAAGTGAGGGTGGATGATGTCAACTGCCACTTTTTGAGGAGAGGAATGTGACAAGGTGTGAATGGAGTCTTAGATAGCAGCTACTTAAGGGGGATTTTGAAAATTCTGCCCGACTCCTTTCTTACAGTCTCAAAAGCAAGATCAACCTTTTGAAGAAAGTTGCCCCTTTATGTACAGGCTGTGGTGTAAATATTTCCTGCTTTCCATAGCATATGTGGCACTACTGCCAGAAAAGTGGCATCATAAAATACTGTAATTGAAAAATTCTTGAGCAAGCACTTTGCAGCACTTTCTGTGCGACACACATCTTGAGTGTTAGTTTCTCTGGTTGTGTGGCTACTTCACTTGCTGCTAGGACAGGAAGTTTTTTATTACAGATATCATAAGGAGAGTCCAGGGCAAGAAGAGCTACAAATACTATTTGGCAATTTGTTAGCTGGAAATCTAGTCAATTAAAACGAGTTGTCCTTTGATCCACCAGACTACCGGAGAGGGGAAGGCATACTAAAGAGGAGAAAACATGCCCAGCCTTAGCAGGGGGCTAAGCGTGTGCTCAGCTGCTGGAATTTTGTCCCTGCTCGTTGCAGGGAGGCTGCACTGGATGACCTTTGGAAGTCCCTTCCAACCCAAACCATTCCATGATTGATGTTGTGAGGGAAGCGCTTTGCCCCGGGAGAGGTCAGTGCACAGTCACGCTGCTGGTGCCCAGCAGTGGGCCCAGCCCTGGCGCCTTCCCTGCTTCATGGTAGCGTTTCTTTCTGTAACTGAAACAAGACTTCTAGTCCTGAACGGGGTGGGCAGAATACCGAGTTCACCTGCCAGGCACAAGGCTTTTTATTTTATTTTATTTTCCCTTGCCCTTTTTGTTATTGCTGCAATAGGCACAGAGGAAAATGGTGCGTGAGACAGCTTGCTTGATCTTTAAACATAGCTGGTCTTCTAAAACCTGCCCCACCCACGTGCAAATGGTGTTGCTAATATTTAAGAAAAAGGTCCTTTAGCGTTGTCACTTCATTGCATACTATTATTTGTTAATGTCCCTTTCAAAAATGCTTTACATTTTTTCTGGTCTCTGCATGTGTATGTGATAACATTCCAAAAAAAATTGCCCAAAGGCAGCTTGTTCTTGCCTAATTTGACATCTTGAAAGAAAGGACTTGCTTTTTATAGCTACATGTGTATTTCAAGAGAAGGTGAAATGAGAGCTTTGAGGACTTTAATTGGAAGTCTCACAAGCCTCAGTTTGTGTTTTATGCTTTTTAAAGGAAAAAACCTCTGAAGAGGGAGATCTTAGTGGAAATAGTGAAAAGTCACAGTGTTCAAGTGAATCTTGTTAAAATCTCCCATAGCTGCATTATCTTGATTACTTTTACTTTAAAAGGGCTCTTATCTGAGATGCCCAACTTATACTGTCAATCATAGTGTTGATTGTGGGTGGTGGACAGCAAGTTATTTCACTTCCAGTACTAACAATATCCTGTGGAACTCTGAAGTTGTTCTGCAGTCAGCTTTATCCATATTACATTAATACATATGAAAACATTCTAGTTTATGCATTTCAAGAAAGACTGATGTATCATTTAAATAAATTTCTCTTTAGTATCTGCTTTACAAGAGCCTACAGCTATACCTCCTCAAGCAATGATCTCATTGCAGTCTAATCAAGGCTGGGCTTGGCTGGTATTTCTGCAAGATTTCCAAGTGAAACCTGGACTGTTGCAAGAAGTTTTGTTGATGATTAAGTAGATAGAGCTCTTGTCTCCTGAATCAGTGCTGAATTCATGTCCCAGCTGGAGGTGCTATCTTTTAAAAAGGAGTATCACACAGACCCTGAACTTTTATTTTCTTTATTCCCTTGCACTTTCCAAATATGCTCCTATGTGTGGTTAAGTGTGAATTGTAATTTGTTTAACCCAACAATTATTTAAATTGTATCAATAAATGCTTCTCTATTAATCTGCATGTGACTTTTATTAATTTATTGTATCAGTAGTAAGTGAAGTGATTGCTGTTTTCATTAGGTAATTCTTTATTCTTTGACCTCTAACATCTAACTGAAAGCAGTTACTTACATCACTGTCCTGCAACGATATTTAGAGGGGGGAAAAAAGCTTTAATGGTGCTATATAGAAATGAATCAAAAAAAAAAAGACATTTTCAAACATAAACTAGTTGCCTCCCTCAAGTTAAGTGTTTGAGATGAGCTGCCTTGCTTGTGACATTAATAATTCTTAAACTTGGCTGTAAAACTTGATGTCCAAAAAACCAGCATTTAGGAGTAATCCGTGAAATTACTGCTTCAATATAAATGCAGTCATTCATGTAAACAGCTGATTTGTAAGTTATTAAGAGCCATTGTTCTGTGGCCAAGAAACAATTCTAATCTAGATCTCTGTAACCTGGCAAATTTCATTCAGTTCCTTTAGTTCGGGAAAAATCCTCTTTTCTATTCATCCGCTCTTGGTCATCAAACCCAAACAAAATTCTGTATGACTCAGAATTTGAACAGGTATCTTAATGAGCAACTTTTAAAGAATGTATCAAGTCGTGTTCTATGTTTCTTTTGAAACCTTTATTCAACTTCTTATCTTATGAGAGGGGTTTATGGTCTGAGTTGTATCTCTTTGTGTTGTTAAATTTGATAGCTGAGAAACATTAGGAAATGTGCATACCTTAGAATGAACGTTTTAGGCTTGAAATAATATCACGTAGCTATTTATCTTTTTTTCCTTGCCAAATATGTTAAAAATTGGGGTTTTTTCAATGTTATAGAAACAATGTTATATATTGCTTTTTTCAATGTCCTAAGTGATCTGGTTGTTACATCCCAGGTCTCTATTATTGGAAGAGAGGAATTTGCTTTGATGGAGGAAGATCTTACTGCTTTTTAGTTTGGTAAGCTGACTGGTGAAGAGAATGCTCCCAGTTTTAGTCCTCTAATGGCTGTTGAATGACCTCTTTGTTATGACTGTTAATTTACTGGCAGAATGGAGGCCACCACCTTCATACCTTCATATGAGGTATAAATGGTTTGGCTGTGGAAGTATGAAGCTTAAGAGGTTGGGTTCAGGTTAGGTTTTTTGTTTGTTTGTTTGTTTCGGGGTTTTTTTGGCAAGAGCTTTAACAGTTGAAAAGTTGAAATGCCACCAATATTGGAAATGGCATTTAAAAGCTATCTTGGATATCGCTACATGTGAACTAAAAACTGTAAGGAGTTGAAATGAAAGGATGGGTTAAAGGCTTGTGACTGGAGAAGTTTCAAGTCAGTTCAGTTCCGTGCTTAGCAGTCAACAGTATGAGTGTGGTTTAAGAAATGGGATGTGTGTGCTTGCAGTACTGAAACTGCATTCTTCCTTTGTGCATTTCACACTACATTGCAGTACAGAAATCTTCCAAGGAGTCAGAATGCTTGTGTTTAAAACCAGAACCAGAACTAAGAAACTTCCTTACAACAAGTGAACTTCTAACTTTTGGAAATATTGATTGCTTTTAAATTGTGTGCTTTTATCTCCACTGCATTTCCTCCTTTCAGCTACTTGGGCAAGACCTGTTAAATTTATCATGAATTTTTAGTTTAAGGGAAAACACAAACAAAAACATTCATGTCTGAAGACACGAATTCCGGTGTGTTTTGTGGGAATGGTTACTGCAATAGGAGTTAGACAGTGAGACTGACTGTTTGAATATTCATCAATTTGATCTATTTAAAGGACAATTTAAATTTCTCTAGTTGTTCATTAATTTATATGTTAGTTCATACTTTTCAGTATGAATTTTGTGTGCTACCATGGGCACTGGCCTAAAAATAAAAGATCTGCCAGAGACCTCCTGTTACTGCTTGCTGTTGTCAGAGGTTTTCTAGTAATGCCATTTACTACCTAAGTATCAACCATGCTTACTGTTTTGTTTGTTTTCTTTTTTAAGAGGAAAAACCAATGTGGGTATGTATAGTGTGTATGCATATGCTACATATGCTTTACTCAATAGACTGTATAAACTTTTTTGCAGAGCTTGATTCGTTGTTTGTTCTCTCACTTAATGAATATTTAAAATAGGGTAATGTGTAAAGAATAAGGTAAACGGGAAGTGAAGCATGGTCATGTATAGATTAGAGGAAACAACTGTTTATCAGCAACCAAACCAAATTTATATCACAAATGTGAGCTTCTTTTTTCTCAGGAAAAGCCATTTGTGTTTAGTCTTCCTGTGCATTTGTCATCTATATATAGAATACCTAGGATGTATATGGATCTAGTTCTGTGGGTCAGTGTATTACAGATGTTTGAGACAGGTCCTAACCATTAAGCAGATTTTTTCCTTGCTGTGTGTTTAAGAGTTACAGTGCATGAAGAGTTTCGCAGAGTTAACTGAAAACTGATTTGGTTATACTGAGACTTCATCCGTTTAATCTACACAGACTTGCTATCTACTGTCTGTTTTGAACCTATATGATATAAGGTCAGTTGAAAGTTTTGTTAATATGTGCATCATGAAAAATATTGATTCCTCTCTGTAAAGTTAACATAATTATGGACTTTTGGTTTTGATTTTTTTTGTTGTGTTGTGTTTTCTTTGTTTTTTTTTTTTAATTGGCAGGTATGTGTTTGCTTATCACTAAGATAAGAAAGAAACTTGGATGCTTTCTAATTCCACATAGCATATTTTCAGTTTGTTAAAGGTTATGCGGGAGGTATGTTGTTGTACTCTCCTCATCCTCAACCCCCAAGAATAATATCATCTCTGTGTGGTGAATTATTAGGAGTTGTAACTCTTGTACTACTTATAACTTCACAGATATGGTCACATACAAGCAAGATGGAATGTAAGGTTTATGGAACTGGGAACTGAATGTGTTGTGTTTAAAAGCATTCATTTAGTGATAGGAAAAGGCTACAAAGTTTTGAATTGGAACCAGTTTTGAAAATTCAACTTGATGGACTGGGGGATGTGTTTTGTCCTCCATATATGCTTTGCCAAGCAGCAGACTTTCAGTGGTGTTCACAGAGGCTTAAGCTGAATGTTTAATAGAAGTTGATACTTTTGGAAAGTGGTTTGTAGTGTTTAAATTAGACAGGACTTAAGTGCTCCAAGTTGCTCTCTGAAGGTGTGTACTATTTGGTGTGAACCGTGGGAGAAGCTGAGGATACCTGTGGTTCCTCAACACATACCTGGATGCCTACATCTGCTGTAGTAAGATGAAATATTCCTGAGCAATTATACCTAAAATGTTCCAAAATTCTTTATTTCTCTGATTGTTTATGAACACAGCTTTTCAGTTTGATTTATCAAGCTAATCAGGGTAGAGCTGTAACCTACAAAGAACAAAAAAAATTTGTTAGGACAGAACTTCTCTTCCCCCCCCCTCCCCCAATTAATACACTATTAGTATTCAATCTTTAATTAATTTTGGGTATTCTTCTGAAGCACAGATCTCTTATCTCAAAGATAATGGAATGGCATCTGCAATATGACAAGTTGTTGTGGGGTCTTTAGTGGCCTTTGCATGTACCTGACAGTCATTGAGGTGTGCTCGACTCCCCCAGACAGAGAGAGCCGACTGTTTGGTAAATGCTGGAAATGCAACAAATTGTAGATTTGAGAAACTGAATAGCTTTGTCAGGTGCACAAATCTTGGGTTGAGTCTTAAAGCAGAAACAGATGGAGTTGAGTGTTTGATGATAGAAAAGAGGTGGTTATTTCAAAGTTCTTCTGAACCCTGATGAAACACCCAAATCAACTGAAAGCTTTGAACTGTTTAGTCAAAAGCTCAGCAGTGTTGGCAGAGGGGAATGCCTCACATCCTGTGTCCCTGTACTTCTCCTACCTCACCCCATACAGAAAAGAAGGCTTCCTCTCTGCAACCAACCCTGCTCTCTCCCCTTTGAAATCGCTCCATTTCTGAATTGTTAGGTTCTTTGAAATGTGTAAGTTCTTCTTAGCCATATCTATCAACTCATACATGAGTTAGGAAATATGTGTCATGTTTCTCAGATACAGATTTTCTGAAGAACTGTATTTAGTAATGAGGCTTTTGAAGGATATAGAGTGGCCTGTTTTTCAAAGGGCAAAGAACAGTCTCAGTGATTGAAAGCTGGAAATAGGCACCATAATGAGAACTCAACTGCAGTGCTGTATCCCTTTGGATAGCTAGGAACAGTGCAGTTTCATCCATTCTTGTAGTCGTTTATCTAGCTGAATGACTTTTTAGAAGGGAGATGGATCATGATCAAGGCTTTTCTTGTTATTGTGATTGTAGGTGGCCTTATTGGATCCTAATTCCTTGCTCTAGGCTCTTTGCTGTTCTGTCCATCACGTTTCTGAGACCATGTGTTTACTTGCACAGCTCTAGACCTTTGTGCATTTGTGTCATCTACAACAACGGGGTGTTTAATGTTCTGGTAATAGCAGAGGTAGTTATCTCTGAGCAGTGTGACAGAGTCTAAAAATGCTTTTGCTGATGTGTAAAGGTGAATTCAATTTGGTTTTGTTGAAATGGTTGCATAACCATAAGACAGAGTTTTGGATGTTTTTAATGGAAACACACCAGCTTCCTTCTAAGCTGTGCTTTGTTTTGTGTTGTCTTTTAATGGAAAAAGATCCAAGTGTTAATGAAACTTACTTGAAACAAAATCCAGAGCCTTTTAAAATGGCTAGACACTTTCATTTTAGAATAACAAGTTCTTCATCCTCGATCTTATTATATTCTCTCGGTAACGGATCTGCAGTCAAGTCTGGATACCTGAAGGAGTGGGGGGATCTGCCAGTGGGGAGCGTGATAGTGCTGTAATTTGTTCAGGAATGATGCAAAGGTACCTATGCTGTACTCAAAGTGGCAGTTTCAATACTTTTCCTCTTCAGTATAATATATGATTGTTCTTAAAATCCCTTCATGAACCTATGCAAACAGATTATTTTGAAATTTTTCTCTCTCTTGAGATAAAACATACTTTGTTGTACATTTGCTTTGAAGGCTTCCAACATAAACTATTAAACAAAGCAGTGTCTCCCAGTTTTCCAAATATAAATGAACTAGTCAGCATTCTTTAGGAAATAAACCTCTGATTTGCTTCAGTAAATACTGTAAAAGTTACTGTTGGAGGGTAACAATACTTTATTTGGAAGCTGTGTATTTTTCAGTAAAATACTGTTAATATTTTAGGATAGTATCATAGAAACATGATCTAATGGTAAAGGAAGTGAAATGCTTCCTACACAGTGTCAGTTAGTCATCACTGTGTTAATTTTCTTAAACAAATTACATGCAAAAATGGGTTTGTGGGTGTTTAGCTGGCTGATATCTGATGTAGTGAATTATCCAGCTCCGGATGAGTATTTGAATTCTGCATAACACAATAATTACAGTGTTGTAAATTGCTTTATTTCCTCTACAAATACATATTTTGTTGATCGAGAAGAAAGGGCGACATTAGATTTTCATCAGATGCATTTGCAGTTGTCTTTTTTAATGGAATAGCAAAACATCCATTTCACAGACACTCATTTAAATAAAAGGTACAAACATACTGTGTTGATATAAGGTAGTGTTTTGTTGGGGTGTATAGAGGTGGAAAGAATTTTAAGATAACAGGGAGAACTTGAAGCTTTGTTTATCTGTTAAATATAATTAATGTGTTAAGACAACTGTATGCTTTAAAAATCAGCTTTTATATACAGTTTGTAATCTGTTTCTTACATGACTATTTTAGTCAAGTGCCTTTATTTCTAAATGTAAAAGCTCCCGTAAAATCAAAAAACAGTGTCTTGTTTTGAGGTTGTAAGATGTGATATAAATACTGCATTTTCCTAACTTACTGCAACTCTAATGTCATAATTCTATTTCTACTTCCAGAAGATTGTTAGAACACAACTTTTAAGCTCTAAGGTAGTTTTTCCCCCCCCTTTTCACTATGTATTCTTAGTATGTGCAAGAACTTTCATATTTCTTGTTGGTAAAACCCAACATAACTTTTCTCTTACAGTCTTTACCTTCTGGGAACTTGATGTTTTTCCTCACTGCTGGGGAAGATTGCTATCAAGAGAGCAGAGCTGTGCCTTTCCTGACACTTTGGAGACCTGAGGAGTTTCTGTGATGACTCAATCTCATGTTAGGGAGGGGTGTAAGGCAGGTCTTTTGTTGCTCAACTGAATTTCTTCTGTCTGATTAAGGAAATCGTCATCTTAACAAATATTGTAGCTGTGACCTGCTATATCAAATGTGTAGGTGATTAAAATACATGCGTGAAGAGGCGTGGGGCTCTTTGGTGGTGGTTTGGTTCCTTGAAGGCAGTAATGGGTCCGAGTTCACAAAGCTTCAGTACAAAACCCTGTCAGAAGCAAGAAACAGGAAATCCAGAGAACTGAAAATTGGGAGGTCTAGTAAATTAGTTACCACAGTTTTGCCACAGGTTTCTTGTGTACTTGTGAGAAGTTGTGTGGCACTTTTGCCTCAGTGTCTGGTGCTGTGTGGAACCAACAATATTTCGCACAAGTTGTTTGTTGAAACCAACCTGATACATAAGTGCTGAAATATTATGGTGACAAAGACTTTATAGTCTTTTAGTAAAACCCAGAACACAAATATGTGAAACCCCTAGGATTACACAGAGCTGTCTCAAAAGGGTGTAGCTGTGTGATACTGTTGGTAGTAAATTCTTCACAATGGAAAGCAATGCTTTGTGCTTGTGTATTTACAGTGTTCGTCATCAATAGCGTACTGCAGTGTACAATTAGATCTCTGTTTACAAAATTAAACCCACTACCTACCCAAAATACACAGATGCTCTCAGTGCCTCAGAAAAATAGAAGAGCTAAATGGAGTGAGATAGACTATCAGCACCTGAGCAGGAGGCAAAAAAACCCCATAATGTGGACTCCTGATATAGAAGGTCAATCAGACATTTGAATCTATGTGATTTGTAATTTATTGGTAATAAAGCTTCATAAGGAAATAATTTTTTTTAGCCAAAACACGACTTTGCTGACCACTTGAATTTCCTTCAAGTTCTCATTACTATGACCCACTTACAACTCTCTGATTGAAAGACACTGTCAGTGACTTGAAGATTGATGATGAATATACTTTTCATCATTGTCTAAGATGGTAACATAGCATACAATTTTCATCAGGGGAGCATGAGCATTTCTTCTAACTGCAGACAAAATAAAAAATTTAATTTCTTCGTCTGCACATCACTAGCACTAATTGGAGGCTACTGTCTGCTCCAGTATATTGTATCAATAGTTGTTATGATCACCCTAATTTCCACCTAAAGGTGTTGGGATAGCATGAGACTCCACCCTAAATCCAGTGCTGCAAACATCAAGTCTTTAGCAACCTAGTGTACTTTGCTGAAAGCTGACTGAGGAAATGTTGCATGAGCAATTTAATTATCCGATTAGAGGGAGTGGAGATGAGCAGCAGGGAGTGGCAACATTGTGGTATACAGTCACATGCTCTGCAGTGACTTACAGACTGTAGTCCAGCTGATTTTCAGTGAAAATTAAGTGGAAGTATGGAAATAGTTTTGTAAATTCTTATCTCCTGTTTTCTAACTTTCGAATTTTCATAAATGAGCAACCTGAATCCAGACATGTACTCTTTCTTCATCTTGTGATAACAAACAATAAATGTGTTCAGCCCTCTTCTGAGGATAAAATGTACATAACTGTTCCTAATATCAAAGTAAAAAGAAAATTATTTTGCTTGTTTTAATTTTCGTTACCAAAAATTACTTGACATCTGACCATCTAGGAGAGCAAGTTCACTGAATCAGCCCTAAACTAAGTCATGGCAGATTGTAGCTACGTCTGCATCTGTTGTAGGTGCCTATTTGTCTAAAGCCATGGAATTTTCTGGTATACTTGATTTATGCTGGCTGCAATTTTTTATGGCCAAGTTTTCTTCTCTTTGAATTTTGGGGAAATTTCTATGAAGACTTCTAAATGCATCTTTGTTGATATGAAATAAAATTAATTGTATACCTTTTAATAACATACTGATAGTGCATATACTACTTTCTAAAATGGTTTTTGGACTTTGCTCTGAGAAGTTTTCTTCTAGTTTTCTGATTTGTTTAATTCTGTTTAGCTCTGTGGGTGCCCCGTCCCTTGGAGTATTCAAGGCCAGATTGGGAAGGTCCTTGAGCAACCTGGTCTAGTGGAAGGTGTCCCTGCCTGTGGCAGGGGGGTTGCAACTAGATCTTCTTTAAGGTCCCTTTCAACCCAAACCATCCTATGATTCTATTTGGCCATGAAATTTGGCATGTTATCATATATGGCTGTAAGGAGTCTGGGCTAGAGTTGTACGTATAACACTTAGTTGCAGAAGTCTTAAATCATTCTACAGTGGTTGGGTCTTTACATTTTATATTCTTGTAATAGTTTTGATGTTTGTTTGCTTTTACTTATTTTTTTTTAAGAGAAGGCAAAAGAAATGTGGCATCCCAATGGTGTCCTTATAATTTTATCAGCTGAACTGCAATTTTCCAAACTAATTTTTCTATGAGGTTCAACACTAGACTGGGGTACCTTGCCCTCTGGGTTTATGCTTTTCCCCTGCCAAGGGAGTGTTTGGATTCAAGAACTTGCTCTCCAGGTTCTGGAGGGAATGTGTTGTAGTTGCCTCTTCTTTCTGGTACTTGGGTCCCGACTTTTCTGAATTTCCTTTAACCTGTTCCAGTGTTACCTCTTCCTTACTCAGAAATCTTTATCCCTTCTCATTCTCCTCATGTGAGCGATTGTGGATTCAATTAAATAGTCAAAATCTTCTTTCTTTACCAGTATCTCACTCTGCTATTTCTATCCCTAGCTCCATATCTTGTTTTGCCTTAAGAGCTCCAAGCCTACAAAATATTTAGAGTGGAGGATCTCTCACAGGACTTGAAGTTGAGACTTCTTTGAAAATGTCCAGGTATTAGATATTTAATAAGTGACATAAGGCATGCACACACGCAGACAGCCAAGCTCACATAGTGGATGCTGTCTGATTTTGCTGAAGCAGGGATCGCTAGAGTGTTTCATATTCAGTTGCCAAACGTAAGCGTTTGTTTTCTTTGTTTTATTTCTTCATCTGTTCCTTGGGTGAACCATTGCAGTTTAAATTTAAGAAGGCTGAGTGTTTGAGGCTGACATGCACAATGGAAAGTTTCTGCCTAACTAATTGAAGTATGTCAAATTCATCAACCACTAACAGAAAATATGATCTCATGATGAAAGCATCAAACAACTTTGATTAGTGAAGTGGCTAATACCACCTGTGGTTAATTATAGACATGGATCTTAGAGTAAGGTGAAGACATAAGATGATTTTTGTAAAACCATGGCTTAGGTACTACTTAATTAGAAAGGTGTGATATGTAAATAAGAGCAATAAAAAGATGTCTGTACTTACTGTAGCATAAATTTAAATACAAATGAAGAGGAAGTCAAAAGCTTGCAGGAAGAACAGTGATTTTTCTGTTTTTGTAGTTGTATTTGAAGTTAATCGGGCTGATTTTTTAATTTTAAGCCAGAGTACACACAACAAACTGTGACCTGAAAAAATATCCTGTGAATTTTGGTATGCAAGAGAGCATGTTGTTTTTGTTCTACCTCTGTGACTCATGCAGCTAAGACATCTCATCCTGCTTTAGTTTTGAAGAGAGGAGCATCTAGGAAGGTTAGTGGATGTTTTGTAATGTTTGATGATAGTTGTCCAGGTGATGACCAAATTGTACCAAAGCATTAGAAAAATGTGTCTCCTTTCTGAGGTATGCTGAGAGTTATTTCCCTTTCTGATTAGGCTGTGAGTTGAGGCAGAAGGAGCACGATGTGGTAGTTACGCATTTTAAAAAGCAGAACTAGCTTTAATGTACAGTGACAGAAAAAGAATTTTCCGTTCTTAAGCACGTATTATTCAAAACTTACAGTTTTGGAAGGAAAACAGGAACACCCTATGACCTTGAGCATATTCCAGTGTTTTGGTTTTGAGTGTTTTTTTTTTTTTTTTTTTTTTTTTTTTTTTTTTTTTTTTTTTTTTTTTTTTTTTTTTTTTTTTTTTTTTTTTTTTTTTTTTTTTTTTTTTTTTTTTTTTTTTTTTTAAGGGACAGTTCTCTGTTGTGGCACTTCTTGATGTAATGCAAATGCAGTGCAAGTTGTGCATGTGGGAATGGGGGCTTCCTCATAAGGCAAGAAGAGACGTAAGATTTTTAATGTGGAGTCCAATATGCAGTGGCATCAACAAAAAAGGGGTAGTGGGGGGTCTTGGGTATTGCAGCCCAGGATATAGTCATCATATATCGGTGGGCTTCTTTAATCGGGTGCACAACAGTTGACATAAGCTTCTAGTTTATTAAAAGGATGTTGAAAATAGAGTATGGTGCTGGAAAATGGTATAACAGTTACTTAAAAACTGAGAAAAAGTATTTTACTCAAGGAAATTGAAACACAGACCAAAATTCAATAGATTTTTAATCTAACAAACTTGAAGACTTCTCATGTTTGAAATAATGGGAATAGTTCCTAACCTTTAAGCAGTATGTCTCTAACTTTGTCTTATGTTTTCTGTTGTTGAGTGGTGTTGGGTTTTGGTTTGTGTGTTTTTGTTTGTTTGTTTTGGGTTTTGTTGTTGTTGTTTATTTGTTTTTTAAATACTTGCTTGATGTGAAACTAGTTATTTAACTCAGGTCGATGTACCTGGAAGAAAGAGGATCAGAAATAAAGTTGGATTGTGAACTCATAGAGCCTTTTAGTATTTTTTCCATTCACAGTTTCTGAAGAAACAGAAATGGATTGAGGTTCCAAACAAAAAAACTTTCTGTATGATGGCAGAGTAAATGCTAGGAAATTATAGGTTCTGTAATCTACCAAGCTGTTAATTAGGCAGCTAAATATGGTGGCTGAACAGTGAAGCTTTTGGCTGATACCATTCAGGTTAAGTACAGGAAGAAGTGGGTTTTGTTTTGTATTGCATTGTGTGTGCAGGATACTCACATGAAAATATGTGTCTGTGTTGGTAGTTAAACACAGCTTTGCATCTCTGTTTTTCCATGATCATAAGATTGTTTATATAAGATATGAGGTCAAGTCTTACTCTGAAATAGTACAGTATTTTCATTTATCAGCTAAATGCCAGATGATTTTTGAGATTAAAGTAGATAGTGTTGGAATTTCTTCAGTCATTCCTCATATTTTATCCATAGTTTCATTTTTTAAAACTACAATAACCTCTTCAGTAGTTCTGGAAAAAATCACTGAGATTACTTAGATACAAGTTAAAATTAAATTCTTATGCTTAATGTCATATCTCTGTTTTTGTATTTTGTATTATTTCCCGCTCTTGATAGGGATTCTTAACCTTATTTTTAGTGTCATGGTAGTGTTTGGAGGTAAAGCTTTCTTTGTCTGGTCTTCTCTGTGGTGTAGAAAATTCTTAAATCTGCTCATTCTCTTTCCATGGGGCCTATCTTAGCAGTTAAAATAAATTTCTTAAAATTTTTAGAGTTCAAAACAAAATTGTGTTTACTTCTTAATTTGATTTCCCTAGTTTTCTCATTACTGTACAGTAATTCCTTCTCACAGAGTTTTATCACACTGTCAGAGACAGTGTGTAAGAACATCTGAATTGTAACCTGTTTCTAATGCAAACGAAAGACCAGGTCTAGTGGATTTAACAACCTTTTCTAGTGGAAGGGAACTGGAACTAGATGATCTTTAAGGTACCCTTCCAACCCA
Organism: Empidonax traillii; assembly: GCF_003031625.1. Lineage (NCBI taxonomy): Eukaryota > Metazoa > Chordata > Aves > Passeriformes > Tyrannidae > Empidonax > Empidonax traillii. Next base: position 411,274 of record NW_020955475.1, read on the forward strand.
AACTGTTCTATGATATAGTCTATGATGCTGTGCACATGGTAAAAGTTCTTTGGTGCTAAGGTATAACAAGCCTCAGTGACTGTTTCTTCCAAGATACTCCTCTTGCTTGGGGCTGCTTTTGGGTGGAGACCTGAGGGTGTGCAGCAGCACTGGAGCTTATTATACAAGATGACAATAGCAGCAATTTGTGGTTATCTCTGTGGCTGTATCAGTTTTGTGCTTGTAATTCTCACAAGGAAAACTTCCTACGGGAGCCTGCGTCACACTGATGTACGGCTGCTCTGTTGTAATCTGGCTGGAGTCAGCTGGTGACTCCTTGAGTGTGGGAGATGGATCAAGCCATAGTTTCTGGTTGTTTGGTAGTTTCAGCTGGAAAGATCTGCGGGAAATAAATGTGACTAATACATTTGCAAATGTGATGAGCTCTTAACGTGCAGGCCATGAACCGTAATGATGTATTGGACATCCCCACTGATGAGGAAAACATCTTGGTCTTGCTAGTCAATGATTTCCATTAAGGTCTAGATGTAGTTTTTCTTGATTTGCTGCAGTTTCTGTGTGATAACTGTTGCAGGAACAGTTCTTTATATTCTCAGAGAGCAACTTCTCATTGTTTCACATTTAAAATTTCATATGTTTAGGGAGAACCAGTATTTTCAGGTCTAAAAGAACATATCCTGCTGGTTCACAGAGGGGAAAAAATAGTTATAGCATAGCTCTGGAAAACTTAGAAGACCAATACTTTCAGCTGAACCTGTGTTGCCCAGGAAGATTCCTGTTCATTTTATTTAAGTGTGCATTTATGGAGTCATGGCAAGTAAGGAGAAAACTTACCCAAACTATCTTTATTTACTTGTAAGTTCATGTGACTGGACTAACTGTGTCTGTCCACAGCTTGGCCTTGGTATTCTGACATTGAGTTTGGATTGGAGTTGCAGTTTCCCTGTTAAGCTTCAAAATTCTTAGCTGAAATTCTTCCATTTAATCAATTATTAGCACTGGTAGAGTCTGCTGCTGCTGAGCCTCTGTCAGTATGCACTAGCGAAGTGTTGATTCATCTGCTATCCAGTACAAACCAGTACAAACCAGACAGCCTGATAAGTTAGCTGTGCTTTCCAGTCAATAATATTTCCTTTTTTTAGAAGTATAATAAATAGCAATATGGATTTCTGTCAATTCATTGCATTTTTCAAAAGCTTCTGGTTGACTTTCACATATAAGGACGTTCAAAATAGTGTTACTGCTCCACATGCAATACTGCCATGAATATCTGTGTCATCAGTTTAAGAATTTGTATAAATTAGGTATATTGCTTTTATTTCTTTTTCTTTATCATTCATTGTGTTTGTTCTTGTCCCCAGAGTTAGACCTCTGTTATTTTTGTAGCTCTTTCATTTGAGATCACTATCCTATGAATATCTATTCTATGGATGCAGTTTTCCAGTGCTGTTTTCCCAAACCTGTTTACTCTTGAAAACAACATCTGCTGCTCCTGACTATCACAATGTTGCTTAGAGACATTATGACCTTGTACCTCTTACCTGTAGTTGTTGACAGTATCCTTTCCTTTCAAATCAAAAAGGAATTATTTTTTGTTCTTGTTGATTTGCTAACATTATGCATTTTATAGTAGCTGCCGTATAGCCATCTTAATGTGCTCTTTGCGTTACGGATTGATTTCCTCCTTCTTCCCCCTCATCTTCCTCCTTAGCATCATGAGATAGGAATATTGTCTGGGTGGGCATGTCTGCTGTATCTAGGAACAGGAGGACAGCTGTACCGAGTAGGGACAAAGTCTCCCAGTCCTAGTTTCCTGTTTGTGGAAGCAGCTGGGAGCTAGTAACTGAGGTATGGTTCTAAGAAGCAGAAGTAATATAGTGTAATTTAAAAATTGCTATTATTTCCCCTCTTTTGATTTTTTTTTTTTTTATTAGACAGCAAGGTAGACATGTCCGAGTTGTTTGTGTTTGAGTCAATTAGCAAATTCATGGCAGGACTGATTTTTTTTATTTTTTTTTTTAAGATCACTGTATTTAACATTTTGCCTTCCTCAGTATCTACTAGCAATGTTTCTTACCTGCTTTCAAGAAAAAATTTTACGCAGCTGTATAACTGACTTTATTATGTTTCTGAAAAATAACTAGCCATCCCCATTTTGCAGATTCATGACAGTTGAAGGCTAATATCTAATAGTTCTTCTTGCCACATCTTTTCTAAGCTCAAACCTGTCCTGATTCAATTCTCCTCATGCAGGTGATGGGTCAGTATCTCTGGCCAGCCTGTTCTCTCTAATGTTCTGAATTCTGCTGGATTCTTATTTGGGTGGGGTTACATGAAACTTTCTTACATCATCAGTAAACTTTGTTCATCCTCTTGCAGATCATTTGAAAAAAAAAAAAAAAAAAGAAAAAACCCAAAGAACCTTCTAAAACCAACACGAACCAAAATTCCAACTAAAATCCCCAAACCCAGAAAAACTGAACTGTCCATAGTGTAGATGCCAGTGAGATGTTTTTGGTATCCTTTCAGTATTGTGAAACTGGACTTTTTATTTCTATATTTCTATACCTTTTTTTCTCCTGGGCTTCTAGAGAGGAATTATTTTTAATCCCATGGGAGCACAATTTCTTTTAAAAGTTTGGTAAGAAACACCATCAAAAAAGCAGAAAACCCTTTCTGGGGGAAAATAATTGTGTATTGTTTGAGTAATTCTTTGTGTTGAGTTGTAAAGAATTAAACTGGAATACAGGACAAGCATGCAGAAATCACACTGTCCTATTGCCTGCTGCATTTTACTAATGCCATCTCTTCTGTAGTGTGTAAGTTGGTAGAAATTATAGTAGTGCTGTAGATAATTTTCTCAGGACCTTTGTGGGGCTACTGTGGAGAATATTTTAATATATTGCCTTCATTTTGTGAGGTACAAGGTTGTTTTAATTTAGGGGATATACTCTGCAATATGAATTGCTTTAAAACATAGTCTGGTCTTGGTTTGTTGAAGGTTGTTGTGGTGGTTTTGCCTTTTGTAAGAGATTACTCTTTTACATGGGAATTTCTAGGTTTTTCTCTGAAACTTTTTTTTCTTGAAAATTTTACAGAATGCTCCGTTTTAACTGTTAGTGGCAATGCAACATCTTGCTGAGTCTGTTTATTGCACACAGATTGTTACTCAGGACCAGCAGTTTGTGAATGCAGATCTAAATTATTTATTTTGGCTTCCCAGATCAAATACTGAGGCTCCTTTCTTGATCTCCAAAAGTTTCTAGTTCGATTCTTGACGTGTGTTAGAATAGCAGCTTTGTGATTTTAAGTGAGCAGGAAAGGCTGTGTACAAAATGAAGCTGTATGGTCCTGTTGCTCTTTAGAGAGAGACTTGAAATAAAACCTCATTTGCAGTGTGAGTGATGTGCTTATACTCACAGACACCTGGCCAAAAGCAGATTTTACAGGCAGCTGTATTTTTCATTCCATTAGTGCTCTTATACCTTGTTTATAAGACATAAACGTGATTGCTTTTTAGATTGGGAATATTTACCAGCAAAATTTGAGTGTTCCTTACCTCAGAGTTTGGAGTCTTTTGTGTGTGTAGTTTTGTGTAATAACAGACCATAGCCTGTTAACTTTTTATAAAGTAAATATTCTTTAAATAATTGCTTAATTGGGTAATTGACCCTGTCTTCTTTTTAGGAGGAAGCTGTTTCTCAGCAAGACAGTCCTATTTCTTGGACTTCTGTCTCGCCAGTCCTGGCCTGGCTTTGTTAGACAGTCCTGTCCTTAAAAGCTTTTCTCAGGTCTTGTTTTGACTATGAGGCTTGACATTTGAGGACCATTGGGCCCAAACCCACTTGCACGTATTGATAATGCTTTCTGTGTTTTTTCAATATGTTCCTTTTCTGTCTGTGGTGCAGAATTGCCTGACTGTATTTGTTTTCTTTCATGTCTCTAAGTGCTTGGACAACATAATTCACTTATCTGGCATTGTCTGGGTACCAACATAATTTGCTTTTCTCAGGCATAAGGAAGTAGTGCAGCTTTTGTTCTGCATTAAAGCCATTGTTACAGTGTTGCTTCCCTTAGTTCAAGAAGGGTTCTGAGCTGTGAGGGAGCTTTTTTGAAATGAAAAGTATTTGGATAATTTAGGGTTTTTTTGAGGTAACTTCTGCCAAAATTGCAATTATTGGAAAATAAGGGCATGTAAGGTTATGTTGTGAATTAGATTTTACCCAAGGGCCTGGATCCTGTTTCAGGATTTATTAAAACCCACTTCTCTGAATCTCATTTTGGCAAAAGAAACTTCAGTGTAAGATTGAGGCATCCGTTGTAATCTCCTTTCTCTGTTATTTTGTCACACCCTTGTTCGCTTACATGAACTCAACTATGCATTACTTAAGAGAAAATATCCTTGCTCCCAACATACTGTGTGGGCTGGCTGATTGGAAAATACAGCAGGCTGGCTTCTTAGCTGAGCTCTGGCCTTGATTTACTGTAAACGGGCTAATTAACGATAAGATGCCCTACTGCTCATGTTCATGAGCAAGGAAGCTACATAGGGTTTAACCTGGGTTGCTTACAGTTTTCTGTGTCTGTCCTTTGATTTGTCGTAGTTATATATGAAAAGTGTGAGTAGAATGTAACAAAACTTGAAATAAAATGTAGATAAATTGGGAAGACAAGGCTATTTTGTGAACTGCTCAGTTTGTGCTCAGCATTTCTAGATCTTTTTAAAGTATAGTAGCTCAGATTTTAGTATTTTTTTTATTAAATAACTGAGAAGAGATTTGTGATTTGTGCTTATGGTTGTTCTGGAGAGTCTTAATAAAGACTAATTGATGAAGGACCTGTACTTTTTAACCCTTTCATGCAGAGAGCCTTAGGAAGCTCAGTGTGCCAGTACTTTCAAAGAAAGAGCAGTGGTCTGTTATTGCTATGATTTGGGTAAATTGGGTTATCTTAAGGGAGTCATTGTAAACCCAGTATCTTTTGGTATTTTGATTTTCTCCCCCCTATTTGGATGACAGAAGAAACTTCTCAAGAATTCTGTTGTTGCTGAACCTCTCTCCGCTATAACTGAGACAAATAAAAAAAAATTCATACTAGCAAAGTTTGTACATCAGTCTGTTCAGTAAAACACAGAAGTTTGCCCTCCAGCCTTATCATTCTACCATTTTGTACCATCTGTAGCCAATTAAAAAAACAAGGTAAGAAAATACTGTTTGCTTTTTTCTCTACATAAATAAATGGAAGTGAGCATAATAGCAGCCAAAGGAAACATTCCTCTGTGATTGCAGCAAGGTTTGTCCAAAATAATATGCCCTGTATTTTGTAAATGTTTGGTTTGCCTCTGATGTTTAACATTTTAGGCTCTTTAATGTTTTTGGGTACATACCAGGCTAAGTGTAAAATTTCAAAATCCATTGGTGGAAGTCTTGTAAGATGGGACCACCTGCTGTGTTTACTCTGCTGTTTCAATTACTCTGTTATGCAAATTCTTCCATTGCAAGTTGAGGAAGATGGAGGAGGCCACTTGGTTAAAATATTACTTGGCATTAAGTGTTTATGCTGGTCACCGTTTTCCTCTTTTGGGAACAAAAGGTTTTGTACTGATGACTTCTAAGTCTCATGGATCCACAGAATGGTGGATCCAACCAACTTGGGTTGGATGCGCAGAAAGCCAAACAAAGGCTGAACTCCTTCTGCTTCCCATGAAGTGATGAGACTGTGAGTCTGTGCGTACTTATTCTCAGCTTTTAACACTGAAGTAGCTGTTGAGGCATTCTGTGAAGCTAGCTCTGTCACTCTAGTCTTAGCTGGTTAATGAAAATGGTTAAGAATGATAAATTCTTCAGGCTTTGTAAGTGTCTTCATGTAAGTGTTCTTACAGAAATAATGGGCGCTTTGTTATGGGACTTTAGTAAACCATGCAGAACTGTATGGTAAACAGTAATAATTTTGGCCAAAAAACATCTGAGTCAACACAGAAGATGATCTGAAACATTCCTTGGTGTTGAGCAAGAAACAAGGGCTTTTCTTGTACTAAGAGGACAGTACTGGTCATTACACCTCTAGTTTTATAAACAGCTTTCTGCACCTGTGGAAGAAAATCAGTTTTTTTAATATAATCCAAATGATGGCCTTGTCCTTGTATTTTACAGTGTGTCTATGACTGTTGACTAAACCAAAAATATAGTCAAATGAGAATCTCCAGAATTCATAAGCAAAATTAGGTTTTGTCCTTTGTCCAGTCCTTCTCTGTAGGAGAAGGCCTCTCTCACACCTTTGTGAGCACTGATACAGAATGACCCCTCAACATTTGAGCCATTTAAAGAGCTTAGTTCCAGAAGCATCTCAGACAAAAATTGCCTTGAGGAATTGTTCTTCAGGGTAAAGTGGGGCTAATGTGGAAGTCCTAGAAATCATCCTAAGGAAACTTGTGCATGCCCTCTTACCCACAGCTAATGCTGGGCAAATACTGTCAAGTAATTAAGTTTGCCCCTTGCAAGATGTAATGAGGAAATTGTGCTTTAATACAACTTAAAGTATTAAGATAAATCACAGGCAATTTAATGCTGTTTTGGAGGCAACTCTAATGGGTTCTGCCACCTGGATCTGTCACGCAGTAAAGTCCTGGTAAAAAAAGCACAGATTTTTCTCTCTGGACTGTGCAGGACTGAGCACTTACTCAGTAATGTAAACAAGTACAGTAATGGAAAAGCAATGGGTAAGAGGAGCATAAAGCCTGTATGTAAGAAGCCCTGTCAATGTTGACTGTTAAGGATATTTTTAAAGATCTTATTTTGTCCAACTTTGAGCTGGGTTCATATAGGAATGCTATTTTGAGTAAATCCATCTTGAATCAAGAAAATATAAGGATCTAAATAAGTGGCATCTTCGGTTTCCACAAAGAAGGCATATGTAGCTCTTATTTTTTCACACTAAAATAATGCTGGCTAGTTAGAATGCATTTCATTTGCCAGATTTTTCTGAAAATGTTCTAGTAACTAATGAAGTTGATCGATGCTAGGATGGATGATTTAGATGCCATTAGCCTGTGCGTTCTTGGTTGTCTTTTCATAATTTTCATCACTGCTTATTTTGAAAAATTTATCTGAAAATGGGTGACAAAAAATTTGAGGTGATGTTGCCCAGGTTTCCTTGGCAGGAGTGGAGGTGGTAGTCTTTCACAGATATAATTTTAGTTTTGTTTTGAGGCGTTTTTTCTTTCTTTTTTTTTTTTTTTCTCCTCTGCCTGAGTGCTTTTACTCTTTTAGTTGTAGTCGGTCCATGTCCTTTCTACCCCAGCCCCCAACTCCCAACACTGAAACGGCTCAAGGTCAAGAATTTGGCTGTTAAAGGAAACTGTTTTGTTTTGCATTAAGATTAATGGAGCTTTAAACTAACTAGGAGAGAAGAATTGTTCTGTTAAAATTGTTAAACACGTCTACCCTTTTCAGCAGGCAGGTTTTTGTTCTCAGTAGTGCTGGAAATGAGTTTTTAACAGATTGCACAAGCATTAAGATATTCAGTGCAAGTGCATAATTCCATTTTTAAATGAAAGGTGAGATTGGATATATATAAAAGTGGCAATCACAGTTAAAACTTAAGCAAACTGTAGTCCATAATATTGCTTTGTAGGAGATAATGCAGTTAGAAATAACCTAAAATTATACTCCTATGCCTTTGTCCATAGAGTGTATGCTCTTCTTGATTGTTCTAACAATGAGACACACTGACGATGGTTCACATTTTCAAGTGATTTGATGGAAACATGGAGAGAGAATGCAAGGAAGGACCTCTGAGCCTTCCTTGTTGTCTGTTCAAAAGACATAATGGTTCCCACCTTTTGCACTAAACATCTTCAGGAATCCTTTTGGGAGCAATATGGCAGCTGCTTAAGTAATTTTGGAGCAGAAAAATCTCAAAGTAAAAATCAAGCAGAGGTGTTTTGTCAGCAGCATATTTTTCATACATACTTCTGATGCTTTTTCCCCCCATCCCTTCAGAGACACACCTTGTTGGGCGTTCTGTCTGGCTTACACAAGCATTGTGAAGCATGACCAGCAGCATGGCTCATGCCCTCTCTGTTTAATTCTGTGTGTGGTGTACAATGCTGGGAGTAAAATATGGTATCACCAATCTGTTCTGGCTCAGCCTGGTATAACTTTGACTACAACAGGCAATAACTTGCTAGTCTGTCTTAGGAGCAGGAGGAGTTCACTGCATCTGTGCCGCCCACAGAAGCCTACGCTGTCATTTTTCACTGAGAGGCTATGCAGTCCAGAGATGAAATGTTAAAGTTTCAGCCATATACTTGCAAATTCTTGAGGCCTTTTTTAGCCGCTCATTTGCATTTATTACTGGCTAAAGTATTAACATCCTCGCTGTGCAGTACTTTAGAAGTATAGTTACCTGTTTTCATTTTCTCCCTGTAAGACAGGTGATGACTTTAGGGGATATAAGACAAAGACCAACATTTGGGGGTTTCTCCTGCAGCTGAAGTTTCCTAAAGAAAATAAATCAGATCTGAATTTATACGGGAATGTTTGCCTTGCATTCCACACACTGAGTCAATTTATCTCAGAGGCTCTCTTTTTCCTCTGTCCCACCCTCTTTAAAGGCTTGGTGACTGGAAAAAAAAGTAGGGGTGTATGGTAGATTGTAGAAGGAGATTTTGTAGCCACTGGTGCCAGGAATCATTAAGGAATGCTTAAGTAGTGCCTCTTGTGACAGCTTCCAGTCTATTGGAAAAGCATCGTGTGCCATCTGGCTTTGATTTTGACTTAATTAAACGCATGCAGCCGTTTTTAACAACTAGTCTAAGATTCAGCTGTCTTGACATTTTGTAAAGAACTAGCGTTCAGATTTTGTTGGGAAACTCTAATAGTCACCTGATTTATGTTGTTGAGTTCCCTTTAAGTGTGGTCTGTGCAGTTTGCTGATATTTGAGTGACAATTCTGTTTAAATAAACTCTTAAGACTTGCTGACTTCTGGAAGGATAATTCAGTAGGGGTTTTCCACTATAGATTCTGGCATTTTTCTTAGAACTGGAGTTACTGTGGAATTTTTTTTAATAGCTAAAGGATATTCCTAAGTTCAGCCAAGTCATTTGTCTGGGAAAAAGGCAGGCTTCTTTGTAAAAGTTTGGTTACTCCAAAAGTTTGGCTTTGAGTGGGGAGGCAGAAAGGGGGAAGATGAGGGGAAGGAGGAGAATGCTTTCTTTACTGTTAGCCAGAGTCATTCTTAATGCAGAGAACAGCAAGGAACTACTCTTCATGGGCTACCCAAACATCTTGCACTCATGAGAGACTGTCCTTTTTTGCTACCTATTGTTTCATCTAACATCTTCAACAGAAGTTTACCTATGTGGATGAAGGATGTTGAAAAAAATATCTGCAAAGTTCTACCCATTTAGCAGTTGTAGCTAAAAACCACACATCTGGTGTTCTGAGTGCTAGGTATCTTGATTTCTGAGATTTTATCACTTTGATCTTTAAAATTTAAAAAAAAAATCAAGAGAAAACATGCACAGAAATAGTACTTTTATTTAGCATCTAAGACTCATTCAAATTGCCCTTTTTTACTCTTGCATCAAATTTTATCAAGTTGACTAGCGATGATGATCAAGTATTAATTTAAAATAAGTCTTCTACCCTATCTCTAATACTTTGAAATGGTCAGTTTTCATCTTTCAATCTTTTGTCAAGGATTACCCCATTTTTTACCTTTTTTTTTTTTTTATCACTGGAAAGTTTATATTCTTGGAAGACCCTTGCAGAAGAGGGTGTAGTTTTGTAATTATATGTGCAGGATTATCTGGCCCTTCTCTAGTTCTATATTGCAAGAAATGTTTTCGCTTCTTAATCTTTCTAGGTCTCTTATTTTTAGCAAGTTATCCTTGGCCCATTGCCACACATTGTATGAATGGAATTCTACAGCTCTCATTACGAACATCAGTTTGCTTAGACCTCTTTAGCTGATTCAGTAAGTACAATATCCAGATCCCTCCTGCTGTGTCTTAACAGCTGTGCTGCAGGCTTGGGTTAGACATTCACTCCCCCTGCCCTGCCCCCTCCACCTCCCTCCCCCAACCTCCTAACCTACAATATAATAGGCACTCTGGCCTGCTTGTTGAAGAGAGAAGCTTTAGGAGCTGCTTAAGGTGGCCTCACATCTCTGTTTCCCTTTACCCATTCATATTGGAAATCAGGATTTATGAAAAAATTGCTATTTTGTTGTCACCTTGGTGATAAGTCCACTATCTGTGGAAGAGAAATACCATGAAGAGATAGTTGTCAAACTGCCTCGTGCAATGCCACTAAACATGTGTTAAACCTGGCCTTGAGAGCCCTGTTCCCAGGGGTGAGGGACTGCTGGACTTCTGCTTTCGTACATGTTGGATTCTTGGCCTCTGCCTTCAGGCTGCTGAACAAGGTTGCCAATAACATTTCTTGCAAAGGAGGCACTTATTAGTGATAACCAAGAACATCTTCCTTCTAATGTTAATCTGATTATGTAGGACTAATGGACTCAAAGCAGTTGAGAATCAAGGAGCTTTAATTTCCTACTGTCCACCTGTACATATAAGCATCAGGTTAAGAAGAGACTATAATACTTTGAAAACCTTGAATCGTTTGGAATTAATTTCTTAAAATCACATGCTAGAATGGATTGTATGTGCATTATTATTGTTTTTATTTACTGCTAAGTTATATAGTTGAATTGAGAGGGCCCCCAAATGTTCTTGTTGTTGATTTTTGAATTGAATATCAAAACGTATGAGTCTCTTTCCCTGGTGGGAATGCATTCAGATTGTTTTGTTTATGTGCATCCCAAATTGTTTTAATGGGAATGGTGCACAGTCTTTCTGGGTTTGAGGGTGGCACTATTGCAGTGGTAGATGTGGCCTTACATATAACTTTAATAAAGTGTTCATCTACATTGCTCTGGAGACATACTGGAGATGTTGTAGTATATGCAAGTAATGTTGACAGATTTGCTTACCATAAAATAGGTGAGCAAGGCAGTGGAAGCTGGGATATTGGAAATAAATCTCCAGGAAAGCTATCTGGTTGTTCTGCCTGTTTCCTTTCTGCCCGCATATTTATTTGTTTGAAGGACACTATAGGACAGGAACTCGAGCCAGAATTAGGTTGGGATAAGAGGAAAGGAAATGATTCAAACTAGCAACTCTTACTCTGTTGGATTGAAGTTCACTACAAGTTCCTTTGGCTCCTCCTGTGAAGTGGGGTTGTGGGGCATAACTTGAAGAGCCCTAAAAGACTGCAAACTAGAGAAATGCCTGAAAACCATGCCAGGTTATGCCATTAATCCCTGATCTGAGGGCAGGAGTAAGTACATCCATGCTTGGGAGCTCTTCCGTAGGTGATGGGGTAGCAGAGGAAGTTTTCGAGTTGACTGTACTGAAGGTCTGAGTTGAACCTCTTGATTAGTGGCTCAACTGAAGAGCAAGTCAAGAAGGGTGTAAAAGAGCTGAAACCACCACTGCTTTGAGTGAGACTCTCTCTCTGCGTCTCTATTAGTGCATTGTTCTTATATGAAAGGTAGGGAGCATATCTTCTCTAACCTATTACTGAGTTGATTTGTGTTTCTCAACCTGCAGCTTTAATTTCAGTTTCACGCTTATTCTAAGGTTTAGCAAAAATGTTTGTTTGCTTTATAATTAGCTTGTAGTAGATACCTCCTACAGAGGACTTAATCAATGCTCAGTATTCTGACGAATCGCAGTGCACTTTCTTGTGTACTTCAATTCTAAGTTCTGTGGATGGAGAAACAGTCTCCTTGAACTATGCTGACGTAGTGCATGGTAGAGAGGTCTTAGTGCTTGACTATGGCTCTAAGAGACCGTGGTGCAAGCTTTTCATTGTTTGTACAATTAACTGCAGGTCTGCATTTTTTAATCTTTGGGGGAACTGACTTTTGAACTTGAAGATACTCGCACTGTTTCAGTTTACCACATTTAATGTGTTTACAAGTGCAATTATGTGGGTGCATATAGTTTAAAATGAGGGAGAAGGGCCCCTGAGGTGAAGATTACCTTTATGTGAATATCTTCATCACCCCTTTATATTTCTAACTGTGAAATAAACAATTACTTAAAGAAGGGAGTTCTGACCAAATAAACAAAGAATAGAACAACATGAGGTTTTGATGTCCGAGAGCCTGACCTCTGCAAAAACTAAGGAAGAAAAGAACTATGTAGCTGACTTTTCTAGGATTGTTGATCTGTTTTTATCCAGTGTGATTTGTCATATGAGATTTTGAAAGGCTTTATGCTGAATACAATTTAAATTTTATTTAGAGCATCAGGACTGTATCTTGTATTATAACAACTGAACATTGCACTAGGAAAAAGTTAACATCTTTTGTGTGGCACAGTTTACCTGGTTGTGATTTTTGAAAGTGCTATTTGGAAGATATAGAGCACTCACTGAAAACTGGAAATTAGGTTTAATGGAGGTAAGGAAACAGGAAAAAGAAAAATCTTTTCCTCTCTCTTCACTACCTTTTCACTTGACTGCTGGAAAAGAGAGAGTGAACAGTAAGGCAAGGTTTTTTTAGTAAGTTCTCAAATACTTTTTATTTAGAAAGAATGCTTGCTTTGATGTATATTTTTCAAGCTCAATATTTTGAACAACTTCAGTTTTATGCATTCACAGTTGTTGAGAATTTTAAGGACAGTAAGAAAATAGATTTTAAATCGTGATTGTTTTAATGAACTTTTAATAAGGAGAATATCTCTGTGAGAAGAGTGAGGTTAAAGCAAGCCAGTATAATTTCTTAGTAAAAGTTTGATGATTTAGACTGATGACAATGATGATGAGAAGAATGAGGCTTCTGTGCAATGTGGCTAGGCCTTGAATTTTTTGATTTTGTTGATTGAAACTTGCCCTGTGACATGTAGTCAGGATGTGAATGCAGACTTGTTCTGTGGGCAGAACAGGAAGTGGAGTGAACCGGGTACCTCCAGAGTGTAGGTTGTCCTGGGCAGACAAGTCTTGGAGGGTTAAGGTGTTCCTTAAAGCACGGATACCACTCCAGCCCTTACATCTTTTACTGGCTCTAATACAGCTAACTACAACATACAAAATACTTTTTATTTGCAAGGCAGTGAACACTGTGGAAAATACAGTTGCCTCTGAAACCATACAGCCATGTGCATGTTTTGTGAGTAGGGAGATGGGCTGCAATAAACTCCTTAGGTTATGTTGCTCAGACGAGAAGCAAAATACAGTACAGTGACAATAGTTGAGTGTGCATATAGTATATAGATCTCTTTTAAAATATGGGAGGGCTATGACCTTGCATTCCAGAGGAGATTAAGTAGAAGGCATCAGTAAAAGCCATCTGTAATCAAATTCTCTGCACAGTTTTTCTTTTAGTGCTTTTGATCTGAGATGAAGCCAGTGAGTGATGTTAAAGTTGCCTTAGCAGAGCATGAAACTTCCGAACTTCATGCATTTGGCACATGTTCAAATGGCTCTGTGTGGGGTCAGTTGTACTTTAACCTTGAGCTTTAGGCATGCTGCTAGAGAGTCCAAGCACTTTTGTCCTCCTCTTTCCTTAGTTAATATATTCTGTCTTAAAACTAAAAATACTTAAAATAATTACTTTTTTCATTTTTTACACAAGTCAGATGTTAAATGTCATGATCCACATAACTTTTTTTTTTAACCACTTCTAAATTCAAGCTTATATGTTAAACCATTTCACTTTGGGAGCTGGCCAAAATTAGCTAAGGAGTTTCTTATCTAGCCTAGTCATTCTGCAAGTATTCCCTTAAACCTCTCCTTTAGTCCAGAGAAATGAACTGGTAAAGTCCTGCTGTGTCTCAACTCTGCCTGCCCAGCATCTTGGCAAACTATGAATTTAATAGAAATGTGCTCTAACATTAAATATTTTGGCAGCGATCCTATGTTGGTATTGCTCAATGCAACAGAGAGCAAGCAAATATATCACAGTATTACTTTCATGCCAGTTAAAGCAATAACTGTATTATTTGTGGTTATTCCATACTATGGGACATAGCTGAATATGATTATCTATAGCTATGTTGTTTATTTGTACTGTGCAATCTGTGCAACTTCCAAAAATAAAAAATGGTTTTATGATTGGTGTCGTGTGGCAGTTTCCCTGAATCTAAAAGAAAACTTATTAAATGTCAACATGTTTAGACATTGCCCTAAAGTAATTCCTTAATGCTCTCAAATGTTGCCATCGTGTCCATTTGACAGCATGTAGCTCTGTCTCTTCAGCCACAGAACAGCTGCTGAAGAGAAGACCTCACTTGACTTGGTTATTTTGCTTTCTTTCATTCTCCCCAGTTGATTAATTGATTTGGATTTTTTCTGCTTGTCACACTACTTAAGTCAAGTTGGTGTAACAGTCAAATTCATGCTTTGCTTCATGTTTGCTTGTGCCATGGTAAAAAAAGTTAGCTGCCTTTTTTTTTTTTCTTTTTCTTTTTTTTTTTTTTTTTTTTTTTTTTTTTTTTTTTTTTTTTTTTTTTTTTTTTTTTTTTTTTTTTTTTTTTTTTTTTTTTTTTTTTTTTTTTTTTTTTTTTTTTTTTTTTTTTTTTCCTGCAAAGCTCTTTAAAATGCAAGCAGGCAGATTGTGAAGGCTGGATTCTGTATTTCATCTCTCCCATCCATCAGTTTGTTTCACCTCTGCAATGTGATCATTGGCAAACAATGCACAGCCTAGTACAAACTATAGATTTGTCAACGCCATGCCAACAGAGCATTGCCAGCAGAACATTGTAACTTTTCCCCCAAGACAAACTGCATATTTGATAAGCTTAGGCAAATCTGCATTTCAGCACTATTGGCACTGCATTACTTTAAATATTTCAATGCAATTTATGCTTGAGATAATTAGATAAAGGTAATATTCAGTACACTGCAGAGTAACGCTCCAGTATAAACACCTTGTGCTTGAAAGCAAAGGAAGGGCCTTTATTTTAGGGTGAAAGGGTAAAACCGTTACATGTTCTTTAGTTTTCTACACTGTAATTTGCTGATATTGGAGGCCGAGTGTTTCACGACGGGAAGAGCTGGGGTGGGACAGTTGAGAGAGCCTTCAGGGAGGCACTAGGCCACATTTGGAACCTTTTGTGTACCATGTTTGCAGACGTAGGAGCACAACTCCTGAAGGCATCCATGGAACCTCAGGGCCCCTGGGAGCTGTCTCTCCTGCCAGCTCCCTAGAGCTGGTGGGCAGGTGGTTTGTGGCAAGACCAACAATCCTCACTACAGCCACTTTGTTTTTTTTCTCTGGACTGGTGCCAGGAATTGCTTTGAGTGGCTCTGCGCTGAGTGATGGAATTACCCTTTGGTTTTCTGCCCTCAGCAAAAGGGCAGCATAAAAGCAGCTGTGTCACAAATTAATTTCTACAGGGGAATGTTTTTATTTAGCATTGAGTTCTTTATCTCATTTTCTTTTTCCTCCTTTTTTTTTTTTTAATTTAAATTTTTCCTTGTTAAATTGAAAAAAATAACTAACTTTTGGACAAACTAGTGCCATGTTGTAGGTTAAGGAGGATGCTGCTCTGGGAGAGGAAGTTGACTGCTGCAGTTTTGTAGTTAAAGTAACTTGTTCCACTGTGTTCTTAGAAAATTATGACATGTTGCAAAATGGAGTTACCTTCAAGGTGCTTTTTAAATGTATCATTTACTGTATTGAAAATATCTGTGATGTTGAAATTTGATTAAAAAGTGACTTTTCATATTTGTTTTCTTTTACATGGGATTTGAGTATGTGCTGATAAATCTTGTGTGAGATTTTTATCAGTAAATGAGCTGCACTTTTTTTACTTGTCATCTTATGGTAGAAGACTCAGTTTTCTAAATGAATGGGGTTTTCTTCTGTCCCTGTGCTGCTTACATTTTTTAATCCTCTTGACAAGCAGAGCAACTGTTGTGCTCCTTGTGCATATGTATAATTAAGAGGCTGATTATATTGCCTCCTAATCTAGATTATCATTCTGAAGAAAAAAAATGTTCCTTTTGCAAAGGGGATAGTGAAAGGCAGAGGTGGAACATAATACTGGCATGGAGGAATAGCATTACCAATTAATAACACTATCAGGAGGAGTCTTGTGTTACTTATCATAAGACCATTTTTTAAAGTTGCACAATTTGTAAAACTCAGCCAATTTTTCCTTGCTTACACTTGACAGAATCCTGAAAATGCACATTTGGTTTCGTGTGAAGTAGGCAACGTTTTTATTGGGTTTTGAACTCTGTTTCCTGTTTGTAGGAATTTTTTTTAAATTACATTTTTACAGCTTTAAGCCATTTTAGTGAGTAAATCATAGCATTATTAAATACACTAATTTACCAGTCTGTTCACTGTTTTTTGCTAAGCTTTTGGGAAATTGATACTGAGATAGCAGCTATAGTTGTGATGTCAGATGATATTGCTGGCTCTGTGGCAGCAGACTGTCTGGTTCTGTATCATTTAGAAGATCACCGTAGAGAACTTTGCATGTGTAATAGAGTTTATGCTCCCTCTATTCCTCTGGAGATTTGCTTACAGTTAAGTAATGAATGGGGAAAAACTAGTAGCCTTTAATATAATCCATGCTATAGTGGCTATGCTGGGTAGGACTGAGAGCATGAACTTTTAAAGCAGAACGAATACTCTTTGTAGTCTTCCTGTTTTATTTCTAGTAAATTGCTGAACAACATAGCTGTGTACTGGACCCCAGAAGTGCTTCAATCACTTTTGTTGATAACAGACTCTCCAACTACAAGATATGTCCTTTGCATTTTGGGCCTCACTGTTAAATAGGAAATATGACAGTTCCAATATGAAATGTAGTACAATAGTATTCCGGAAACTTCCTGTACCAAAAATGTTCTAAAATAGGAATAATAAAACTGAAGCATTCAAAAGGGCATGTAGTAATAAGATAGTACTTTCAGAAAGTTAATTCACATTCTGAAATAGTCTTGAAATATAAATAATAGCTATAGCAGTTAACTGATAAAGGAGAGAGGAGAAAGGGATTTCTATTTGTAATGAGAAAACTATGAATAGAAGACAAAAACTTGTGGTTTGGATAACCACATGGAAAGTGCAGTGAAGTTTTATCTGTAAACTTAAAATGGATGATACCCAGACAAGGAAAAACCTATGACTGATAACAGTTATGGATTTGTTGTAGCTCTAAAATCCTGTATGCAGCCAACTAGTCTCTCTAAGTAACTAACAAATATTTTAAAGTAAGAAAATTCCTGCATAATCTGTACAGAAACATAAGCCAGTGGCTTAGAAAATAAAGGAAGGAAGTGGTACTGTCTAGTAGGTAAACCATGCTTGCTTTAATTGGTAATGTTGAGAGATCTTCATGAAATGGTTTTACTTAGAGTTATTTCACATAGCTCAGAAAATATGTGAACACAGCAGGAGTCCCTGCAGCTTTTCCCAAATAATGAAATAGGAATTTTAGATCTTTTATTGCAGAGTTATCTAACTTCCTGCACTTCAGTCTTACTCAAGTTCTGGAAACTCCCTAATGTAAAATGCTGTGGTTCTTCCCTCTCTTGAGTGGCTCAAGAGTATCAACCTCAGCCCACACTGGCACAGTACCGTGGCTGTTAATATCTTGCTGTGTGGTACAGACCCAGACCAACTTTAATAGACTATTGCTAGCCCATCTCTGCCTTTCTGTGTCTCAAAAAGGACAAATGTGTTGTTCTCCACAGTTCACTCAATTAAGAGTGTTGTTCAGCTTAGTGGGAGGAAGCTTAGGGGTTAGGGATGTACTTCCAAAAGGCACATCTGCACCTCTACTGGACAAGAAAAATCCAAGAACACCAGTGCAACTTTTCTCCAAATTTATGTAGCTTCATATCTCTCTGGTGTATCTGTGTAGTGCTTTTCTCTGACCAAGGTGTATGTGAAGGATTTCTGAAAGACTAGATAAACATAAACAGGAGGAACTAAGCCATCTGAACTCACTCTTCTCATAGTCCTTATCTGTTCTTGAGATAGAGAAACAACAAACAACACAGGAAGTATAGGAATAGCTGTCTAATAAAAAAAAAAAAAAGAGTGGATTTGTATTGACTTGCTTACTAAAGGACTTGCAATGCATTCTTAATTTCAATAGTCCTTAACTTTGGTATTTAGTAATAATACAGTCTTCTAATATTAAAAGCAAACAAACAAAAGCAAAATCTCCGAATCCACATTTAGGTGTACCATTTCTTTTAAAGGAGTTATACTTATCAGTAAAAATAGGAAGGTTTCCCTTCAAGAGCTAAGATCAGGCACATACTTCAAAAAATCATTAACTGGTCTTCAGGTCCATAACTGGCTAAACAAAAACTCTAGAGGTTTACAAATTGGTCATTGCAGTGTCTGATGTTTAGCTTCTAGAAGTCCATATGCAGTTTATAGTAATTAAGTGCTTAAAATAGGTAATCCAGAAACTTCCCTGTTAAGCAAGGAGCTACTTAAAGGAGTGTCCCAACATGAACATCTGTACAGAGAAGCAGTCTGAATTCTCCCAGATTCATTCAAAGAGCAGGCAGATTCATTCTCCCAGATTCATTCAAAGGCACAACTGCAGTAGGAAAGCAAATTTACAAACCACAAGCGTAGGGTAAACTGCTGTTTCTTCCTTCCTCACTCCTTTCTTTTTTTCTTCCTTTTCTGAGCTGAGAGATTGCTAATTATTCTCTTCTTAAAGTGAGATCAAATTAGGAAGCATCAGCAGTGGTGCTTGCTCATTTTTATGTTCTTATGTAGTCAAACCTTCAATTTTCTTTTACTACGATAAATAAAATCTTAATAAAAGATTTTCCTACAATTTAAAGTATAAAAATTACTGAATTTGGAGTAATTTGAATGCAATATGAACAAAATTTTTCAGTGTACAATTGTTGTTGCATGCTGTGTAATATAGTATGTGATTTAAATATTTGAATATCATTCATAAGAATAGATTGTTTCTCTGCTGTTTTTAGTGATTGATGTTTTTCTTGAACTCAACATGGAGCTAAGTACTATAATACTTTGTGACCTAATGATATTTGCAGGATGGGTTTAATATTTGCTTTGAAATTTCAGCCTCCGAGTCAGTGGGTACAAAAATAATCTTTGTGATTCAGTCTGAACCTATGTGCATAGCTCTTGTCTAGGGAACCCTTTATTCTTCACCATATGAAGAATCAGGGCTCTGCTCAGAATATGCTTTTGGGGGAAAGGCAGGTTGTGGTGACAGGCTGGAGAAGGAAAGGCAAGTTTTGAATGTAAATACTGAGGACAATGGGCAGGCTCTCCAAAAGACTGTGTTGCTTTTCTCTGAAGATGCTTGTAAGACTGTGCTGGTGGGAAATTGCCAAGACTATCAAACAGTGGATTAAAATACTGCTTTGCTCCCAGCTCTTGCATGCTTCAGTGTTAGGCTTTAAAGATGTGCCTTCCCTCAAAGGAAAACAGCTGTTTCATGGCATTCATAAATAATACAGGCAGTATCTTGTGGGTTTCACAAAATATTCAGTTTCCTAAACCGTGTTACAGACTAATTTCAGGACGTCACTACAGGCAGTCTTTAATGGTCTGTCAGTTATCAAGATGTGCAAGTTCAGAATCTCCTGTGCAATGTGGTATTTGGAACAGTCAATCTCCTGCCAACAGCGACATCCTAAACTGGTGTGCTCAGACATGAATTTTTCATTAGTGTGGTTGCATGCTGCTGGAATACATGCTCCTGAGAAGTGTCTGTGTTTGCCAGCATAGGCAGCGGTGAGGGACAATAAGCTGTGTGTATGACACGCACATGTGCACATACAGTGGTACCACCACCAGTGTCGGAAAATAGAAGTGTAATTATGAAATTTTCTCCTGTGTTGCAAGAATTACTGTACAAACATTCTTACCCAAAATTCCACTCATACTTGAGCGAGTGCTCAAGTGAAGTTATGAATTGCGCTGCATGAACAGGATGTGTCTTTTAATAAGAGCATCTGCACAGATGACAGATACTTTTACCAAACAGAAGTACAGATGTTTGTCAAACTGAGTAGTTTTGTCATAATTAAATGCACATTTTTAATCAGGAAATTCAGCTAATTGTGTGTGTAATGTTTTGATATGTCTTTAAAACTATCTTTTTTAAGTCTTTGGAGTAATCTGCCTGCTCCTAGAGCTAATTAGGTCAGCAACAAGTGTAATACAATAAAGCTTTGGAAAAAGAGCTGCGAATGAAAGCCAATTTGGGAAGTGTCCATTTGGAGTAGTAAGTATACTCTCCTGTGACACAACACAATTTACTGCTAAATCCTTGCAGCTTTTTGAAGCTTGCATTTGTGTGAATTTTTATTATTTTAATCCATAGTGATTTTAGTGCATTATTATTTGCTAACTCACAGCACAATCCTGTAATTTCTTACAAAAAAACCCCCTTTTTGTCATTGACCCAGTATAATTATCTTATTGGTTCATTATCTCTCATTAATTCTAGGATGACTTAAACCTCTAAAATAGAGAAAAGGTGACAAGATACTCACAGAGGCACTGAAAATCCTTGCATATCTAATTCCTGTGGTAAATTTTTTTAATGAGGAAGGAATTTCTTTTAACGTTCTGTGATATCAAGTGATAGAGTTGTAAGGAATGGTATATAGAATAAGCTATAAAAAATGAAGGACCTGAAATTATGAACAGCTAGGTCTGTTTAGAAAAAAAGGAGAATGTCTCTTTTTAAGAAAATTTTGGGTTTGTGGGGGGTTTTACAGTGTTTGGGTTTTTTTGTTGGGTTGGTTTTTTTTCCTTGTGTTGGTTTTTTGCAGGCTTTTATGTTAGATCTGAAATATATGTCAACTGAGTATTGATGGTTAGGAGAGAAAGGGCAGGGATACCATAATGTGATTGATGCCTGGAGTGTAAATTTCTATACATTAATCCCACTCCACAGAACTGAATTTTGCTTTTTCCAGGTTCCTGACTCAGATGTTGGTGCTCAACTTGAGCTTCATGAATGTTTCATGCCCTGCTCAGCTGAGTATGTGCCCTAGGAAGGCAGATGGGTACTATTTCATCTTGTCAATAAAAATGCTGGTAGTTTCTGTATTGACATGCTTTTTTATTACTGAAGCATCATGAGAGATTTATGTTAATTGTATTAGTAGTCTGCCTCTGATGTCTGACTGTACCAGGCAGCTCAGGGTACTGCAAGCTGACAAAACAGACCAGATTGGGTAGAAACGGCAATGGAGTCCTTTGCAACTTTGATGATTTTAGAAGCAATTGCACTGCAGTTCCTGCCCTAGAAAAAATATATTCAGTGTTGTATTTAGTGTTTACTTCTTCATCTTTTCACGTTTAAGTTCTGGGTAAAAGTGGAGTGGGGGAAACCTTTTTCCTTTACTGAGAGAGTAATAAACAAGAACAGAGGAGAAACTAAGGGCAAGGTCACCCAGACCTTTTTTGTTTCTGTAATAATACGCGTTTTTGTTTTCTTGAGGATCATCCCACTTGTTTCCAAGTTTTTATTGCTTGAAGAATGAAGAACTGAAATTGCATGCAGAGTGCACGGCAGAAACATGGGGTTCATCGAGTGGGAACAGATATCTGTCTATTCAGTTTGAAGTACTACATCATTATGGTAAATGTGGTTGGTTGTGTAGATTATATAAAGCTGAATTAAGACAGCTTTAGGTTTTATTGCCTATTTTAACACAAGGATGGGGGAGGAAGGAATAAATGTGTCTTCTTGTTTGAACTTGGCTTTAAATACTTGAATTGTTGAGGAAGATGGTTGCAAAGGAAGGCTTCAGTCTCTAATTTGGGTGCTGTGTGAACCTGAGTATCAGTTCTGAACAGAGAGCAAAAGTTAACTTAAAGAACAAACTCTGTTGTTAAAGTTTAAAATCCTCAAATTTTAGGAGGAACCTGACCCTTCTTTTGAAGTCTTTTGTTTGTTTTCTTTGCAAAGGAATGGGTAAGGGAATCAACAAATAAGACATGTTTTAAAATTCAGCACCTTGGTGAGACTTTTTTTTTCTTTAAAGTTGAATAATACTACAAGGGGGGAAATTTTGCTGAAAAAATTTACCATCAGTTATGGGAACAGGTCATTCTCTTCTCATTAATGTTTGTCTGCTACATTTTTTTTCGATGTGTAATGTTACATTCTCTTCAGTCCACTGTGTAGCAGTGCTTCTACAGTAACTATTAAAAATACTTTTACTTTTGTTATAAAATCAAGTTTTCAGGAGTTGGTGAGAATATTCTTACCAGAACTGTTGGGGAATATTATACTTTCTCACTGTCTGAAAAATGAACATTTGTGCTATGATAAAAATGGAAGGCCCCAAACAGCAGGCGTGACTATAACTAAATAATGGTATGAGTTAGTCAAGATAAGCATTCCGTGAAAAATGGGCTGTTCAAGAGCAAGTATTTAAAATGGAAACATAACACTCTCTGTAAAATTCCTGTGGCTTTTTGCAGACCCATCACAGTGCTTTTTGAAACTAATAGGCAATGAAACAGTTTTTCTATTGCTGGATCCTAATCAGTGCTACCTGTGTCTAAGAGTGTTGCCGGTTTTGGTTTGTTTTTTTTTGGTTTTTTTTTGTTTTTTTTGGAAACCTCAGCAATGTTTAGACATAGACATAGATTCAACTTAAATTTCATTTAGAAGGTCACATTTAGACTGATTGTATAATAACCTGAATGAAATAGGTGAAATCTATTTTCAGTAAGTGTTCTGTTGCCACCTACTAGGTCTTTCAGTGTCTTTCTTTGCAGCGTGTTAAAGTTCTTCACAAACAAAGTGTAAGTTGATGAAACCAGTCTTGTCCTTTGTAATTAATGTGCAGCCCTACCCACATAACCATACAGACACATTCAGGTTTTTTCTTTGATTTGTCAGAAACTCCTACCCTTTCCCTAATTGTGCAGTGGTTTTACGGGCTGTTGGATTGCATTCAGTATGTTATTGTCAAGGGCACATTGGCAAGCTGTGACATTATTTTCCTGGGATGGACAGGAAGGCAGAAAGATAAACCAGCATTGTTGAAAGTGTATGATAGTTGCAAAGTAAAAAGCCTTGAACCTTACGATCGTAAAGATTACTTTGTCAGGTTGTATTTTTCCTCTTGAAAGTCTGTTCACGTTATCAGTTGGAATAGATAAAATATAAGTTGTTTCTAGGCATAACCTCTTTTTAACCATTCTTATCATTGTTCGTAATAGCTGAAAGTACAAAAATGTAGACCTATAAAAATGCTTAATGGTAACTGCACAGATTGCATATGCAAACAGTATATATATATAATCATCCATAAGTAAACTTGGACAAGTAAATATGTATAATCCAAACTTCTCTGATAGAAGGCTTGTTAGAGTAAGTAAATTGCCTATAGAGAAAAAATTCTCTTTTGGCCTTCTGGCCATTTCTTTTCATAGCACTATTATGTGCTCCATTCTTATACAGATAATTTTGTCATTTTGGAAAAAAAAAGACAGGAAGATATGTTTAAGAACAGAGGAAGATATCTCTAACTTGAAATGGGTTCCTCTGGGTTGGATGTCTTTAGTTTCTGTAAAATGCAAACCCAAACTCATGGCTTATTCTTGGAGTCTTTTCTTGGTCATTTTTGAATAAGTAGTATACAGCTTGTCTAAATTCTGAACTGCAGTAGGGAGGTGTCTAAATGTTGATCAAACGCTATGAAAAAAAGCCATGCTTTGCAAGTGTCACGTTGCTGTGAGGGAGGAATGGGACTGGAGTTCTTCAAGTTCAGGATCAGCACCACCAGCAGGCTTCTGCCACTGTCCCTGCTTCCAGTATCTCCATCTTTTCCACTCTTGTCTTGGCCTTATTCTTACTCCTAGTAACGTGGGTCTGTTTTGGCTTTGCTCTGGCCTTGCCAGCTGAGGGTTGTCAAGGACTGTAAAAACTAGGCAGGTTCCCTGGTGGACTTGTGCTTTCCTACAGGGTCTCTTGTACAGAAAGATCTCCAAAGATTCTAAATGTTTAGTTGCTTTGTGGAGATGGAATATATGTAGGCATGCTGCTGTGGGTTATGTGCAAATATTATTTAGAAGCTGTAAAATGTGTCTAACAAAGCTTAGGTACTAAAGGCGAAAAACCCCAGCTAAGTTCTTGACACTCAGCAACCCCACCGTTTTTTTATTTTTATATATTATTTTACATACTCTATGCTTTCAAAGCATCAGGGTTTTTTTGATTTTTAGAGGGTTCCTTAAGGATTTTTAAAATTTATTTATTTCTAGTAGAACTGTTCAGCAGTGATGAAAAGTTTCCAACTTCTGTTGCTGAAACAATGGAATTACTTTGAAAAAAACTCTTCAAAAATAAACATCTGTTGTTCAGTTTTTAAAACCTACAAATCTATGTGAAGTCTCTCTTCCTGATACTTTTCATCTGGAAATCGTTATCATTAGTTTCCTGAAGAAACTAATTTAATTGGTCTTCAGTGTGCAGAGCTCATAACAACCCTGTGACTTAAAGAATCAGATATAATAACAGTATCCTCTTTAGAAGTAATAATTGATGATTTATAATTGGAAAGATTTTCTCACAGGCTTATAGTAGGTATTGTTTTGAATGTAGGTTGAAATAAAGTATTAATCAACCTATGTATGAATTTTTAAAAAGGGAAATGGTGGGTATTTTACCATACTTCTTAAACACTTCTGGTTTGAGGACCTCTGAAGTTATGTTTCAGCCTAGAGTTAGTTTTTACAGCTGTAATAAATCCCTCTCAAAAATTGCCTGTTCCAGCAGAAGCGACGGCAAACCCTTAATCAAAACAGTGGTGTGGACACCGTTACAAGAATTGAATAAATACTTAAAGAACTGTACCAACAGTTATCTTTTCAAAATATGAAGCTTTCTTTAAAACATAGAAGCAACAAAGAAAGAAGATGATTTCTGGGCAAATATGCATATGTTTAAATGAACCAAATAAAGAGCAATTAGAAAGGGCTGTGATAGACTGTGTCCTCTTACTGAACTCTACCCTTTAAAAAATTGTTTGCATTTTGATTTTTAAGAATCACTTGTTGACAGAAGGCAGGGCTTCTGCCAGCTCGAGATCTGTACAACACAATGGTGGACACTTCAAAAGAGCAGCTGGACTAGGGGGATTTCTCAGCCTGTTCAGTGGTACTGTGACAGGGACCATGAACCATTGCCCTTGGGTGGGGAAGAAAGAAATTGCTCTTAGGGAAATACATTGCTCTGGACTAAACATTCCTAAAATTTGATGCAGTTTTCTGTAATGTTTAAGGATAATCTTGGGGGAAAAAACAAGTAGGGGCAATGGCTGGTGGGGTGTGAAATTACAGTACAAATGCAAAAGGGAAGTTCTGACTTCCATGCTAACTTAGAGTGTCACCAAAAGCAGCAGCCACCTACCTGCTTGATCAAAGTGCAGCAACTGCCAAGTTAATAGTATTGGATAGTATTGCATAGGCCCAGATTTTGCGAGTTGGTAGCACATCATTAAGCTTTCTTTGCTTTGTAGGGTGTTCCTTAAAGCTCGTGTTGCATAGTTAATGCTGGTTGTCTAACCTGCAGTCAATGGGAAGATGTGGTTTGGGTTAACAGGTACTACCCTCCAGTAACATGAAGGTTTGTGTGGAATTCTTTGCTTTGTTGCA
Organism: Empidonax traillii; assembly: GCF_003031625.1. Classification (NCBI taxonomy): domain Eukaryota; kingdom Metazoa; phylum Chordata; class Aves; order Passeriformes; family Tyrannidae; genus Empidonax; species Empidonax traillii. The sequence goes on from NW_020955475.1 coordinate 436,937, forward strand.
GACATGTTGCAGACATCCTGCATTGGTTTGGGCCTTGTTCCCGCATATGCTTCTGGGCCCATCTATGAAAGGGGGCTGGAGTTTGTTCTCTGCCAGGTGTCCTCCCAACAATCTCTTTCAATGTCCAAGTACTAAATCAGAGTGGGAGAGAAAAGATGTGTCGGAATGTAAAATCAAGTGCATTAGCCTTACCCAGCTTCTAGCGTATGCATGCCTGTGAGTGATGCCTTACATACACACACCCATTGTTTTTGGACCAGTTTGGTCCTGTTCAAGTTTGTACCCCTGTTTTGTCCTGCCTCAGTCTGAGCCATGAGTCTTGCCAGTGAATGCAGCCCTCACCACTCAAGACTGCATTTGCAGAATGTATAGCTGGAGTTAAGTCAGTTCTGTTACTTCTTATTGATTCCTCAAAGTTACACAAATGCCAGGCTTGAACTACAGAGGTTTTTCTGCTTTATTTAACTCTGTGCACATCAAAATAATTAACATTTCCTACATTTTATTTGTTCTGAACATCTCATACAAAGATTGTTAGGTTTTTGAAAAAAATCTGTTTTAGGTGCTCGTAAGACAAACAACCACAGAATCATTTCTTGGCTGTACAAGAAGTGAATTATGATAAAATAGTTTATCACAGCTGATAGCAGAGTGCTGATAAATGGCGCTGTTTTTTCCTGTGTTTGTCTCTGGGTTTGGGTTTCCATCCCGTCTCCCACCCTATCAAAAGAAAGCATGGACAAGAAACTGTCCTCTTTGTAAACAAAACTAGATCTCTCGTGTGACACGGCATTTCCCCAACCTGTCTCCTGCTTGTTTATACAGGTGTCTATAGAGGAATGTGGGTATTTTAAGTAAAGCGTCAGACTTGACAAACACAGAAGTGAAGGGGTCACATTCTGGAACTGGTGCTCCCCCTCAATACCACAGCAATGCAAAGCTGCAAATGTAGGCCATTATTTTCCCCTTTGTGTTTATTACCAACAGTGGGAATACAGGCTTGTGTCCTTTGAATGTGTTTGTGTATTTAGCTGTTAGGCTTTTTCTCCATGGCTCAGCTCTTCCCCCATTTCAAGGCTCTCTCATTTTTACAGGAAGAATTTCACATACCAGATTAACGTATGTGCTGTTTTTTCCATTTTTTTTTTTTTTAATCCTATTACCTGCATCTTGAATCAGTGTTTCTTCCTGTTTTGGGGATATATTTTGTAAGCAAAAATAAATTTGGGAAGATGTGACAATTAATGTAGATACAGTTGTGATGGCAAAGTCTGCAGTCACAGTCCTCCCTGAAGCAGAGATCCCAAAGTTTGCTTTTCTCCTTGGCTATAGAGAGGTCATCAGAGACAGCAGGGTGAGAGTTGGAGACTCTTTAAGCAGATGCTTTTCGTCAACAAACATCCTTTTCATCTCCTTTTGAAAACACTTTTTTTGGTAGCATACCAACATCACTGCTAAGGATAGGAAGTCATCATGTTTACTCTTGTTAAGTTAGCATAGTAAGAGCAGTATGATTTTTTAGTACATAACAAAAACATGGTTTGAGGGCATTTCTAGAACTCTTACTCATCCAAGATAGGCAGTGTAACTCTACATGTCTTTTGAAGGCTTATGTCTATGATTTTTAAGAAAATAAGGTGTTGATTTTTTTTTTCCCCATGTGCCTTTTTTTTCCTACTATTGCTATAAAAATATTGAGATGTGTGTGCTATGGGCTTTCAGTTCCTGCAAGTACTCCAGACTGAGCAGAAGGGTTGTTCAGGGTTATGTCCTGTCGTATCTGCCAGCTGACAGCGATTGAGATAGATCTCTTCTTGTTGACTGTTTTTGAAAGACTTCATTTTAAAACCTCCCTCTGTGTTTTCAAGGCTTTATTTTCAGCTATCGACCTAGTTTTTCTGGACACCTGAAATTCAAAAAGAAATGGGTGCTAGTTAGATAAGTAATACAGGCTTCAGTCTTAAAAGTTGGGCTTAAATCCTGAACATAGCTTAGCATAACTGACTGAAGATGGTGAGTAAAATACATTCAAGGTTGAGGTGTGAAAAATAGTGACATTGTTAAGTATATTCACTATTTATGTATTTTGGTTGGTATTTACACTTCTAGTTAAGGCCTGATGAGATGGAAAGCTACTAAATGGGTGAATAAATAAAGGCAAATATTAAAACTAGTAAACAGAAGAAGAGAAAACTTGAAGTAGAAGAATGGCACTATCCAAGTTTACATAAAGAGTTAGTAGGGCAATATTTTTGAAGAGGTCTTTTCCTCGTGGTTTTTTTTCTGGCTGTGTTTTTTTGTGTGTTTGCAAAGCCTAATGCTCTCAGTTGTTACGACTAAAGGAAGGACTCCTAGTGTAGCAGAAGAAATTGTATTTTTCCTGCCTAACTTGTCCATTTCCACTTTAAAGTACGTTGTCAAGTGGAATCATATTTGTACAGCCATTTGGGGACCTAAGTATGAAAGGTTCATGTTTAAATTATTCAGCTTGGGAAGTCTTTTACTGTGTAGTTTTTTTCTCCCTAGCTGCAGGTGATCTGAAGACAAGGCATTAAAGAAAGCCACTTCTAGTTTTCATGTGGATAGCTTCAACTTTGTGTTTGGGTTTTGATTTTTATAAAACACTTCTTCAAGGGTTTTTTGATCAATGTTGTTTTGGACAGCCAGAGCCTCTTTGGAAAGCTTGCACTGTGTGGAATGTGTAGTTTCCCTGCTGAAATTAAAACTCAGAGGGGGTAACTGAATACTCCCTGCCGTCAGTGCATTGCCAGCCTGAAGAAAAAACAAACATGCTCACTGAGAACAATGAAACATTCCTTGAAACCCTAGGAGACAGATTTTTGTCCCCCTGCCTCACCCCCACCCCCCCTTTTTTTTTTTTTTTTAAATACAGATAAAAATAAGACCTTGTTGAGGTGTTTTGGGCCCGGGTGGCAGGTCCCCGGAGCTTCTCACCCTTGTCATTATGTTTGGGTGCCTTGCTTGAGGCACAAAGGCTGCAACTGGTTGACACCTACATTTGGAGTTTAAAGTGTGTACTCCTACAAGATACTTTCCCTCTCTGCCCCTCACCTCCCCCTTGACCTTCTCCCTACAATTCTAGTGATTTAACTCTGACTTTCATTAATGTTTTTTGCACTGCTTTGCTAACCTACTGGGCTTCAGACATGTGAGTCCCAGGCTGTTCTCTGATTCTCTCTGCTTGACTCCAGGGTCCCCTCATATGGCAGATGCTTTGTACTTGACATGTCTGAACTGAAATCTTTCCTTACATATAAGTAATTTCCACTGCTACTCCCTTGTTTTCAACTTTACTGAAGATTTGCAGAGATAACTTGGTATTCTGGTAAATTCTTAATGTTCAGAGGATATGTGAGCAGGTCAGAGGACAGGTCATAACTTGAAAACTAGATGTATGGGGATGTAGAAACTTGCTCTGTCTTTAATTATCTGTGGCTTTTTAAAGATAAGTTCTGAAAGTAAAGTTGCTTGATTAGTATTAATAATGAGTGGTTTAGAATGGGATATAAGACTAAGCATTTTTCATGGCATTCTTTTTGGCTTAGATTTACAGGCCTGAAGATTTTTAAGAACATCTATCATAAAATTACATGAAGAGAGCTTTTATGTGCCTGCACTGAGATTGAGTGCTGTATGAGATCATCCTAAAGTACTTTCACCAAGAGACATTGCTTTTTCTATTAGCTTATTTAATTTACATTTTTGTTGCTGGACTGTTCCTAAAACCTGTACTGTGAGTTTCAGAATTGACGAAGTTATGGTTCCTTTGGATTTATCTCACTGCTGATTGACTTTGGTGCCTCAGAAGATTGCAGTTCTTTATGAAGCTTTCTGCAGTTGGGCTGTTTACAAGGAATTACCCTTTGTAGGTTTGCTGGCATTTAATAATGTGGGACTTGGAGATACTCTACTCAGTGTAAAATATAATGGAGACACAAATGAAAGTCTTTGCTTTGAAGACAAAGAGTCGAATGTACAAGATGATGTGGGATATGGATTATGAGTAAGTGAGGGAGGAATAAAATTTAATGCATAGATCATGAGGCCAACCAACTCAGAAGCCAGAGGCTGCACTGACAGCAGAGGAGATGGGAAGAAACTGAGAAAGCCAAGGGACTGAATTGCAAAGTGTTCAGCACCTACAGTCCACCACTAAACGATGTCCCTAGGTGCCACATCTTTTAAAGGGATGGTCCCCCCACATCTAATGAAGGATGGAGATTCTCCTTAGCCCTCCTTTGGTTGCTAATGTATTTGTGGAAATATTTCTTTATTACCTTTTACAGTAGTAGCCAGATTAATTTCTAGTTGAGCTTTAGGCCTTCTAATTTGCTCCCTGCAAAACCTCACAGCATCCTTGTAATCCTGGTGTGAAATCTGTTTGGACTGTTTGTACGTGCTCATCTGTCTGCTTAGGCCCTAGTGATTTGTTTTAAATTTTGAAAATGGGTAACTTCTTGTAATGTAGGTGGTTTTAACTTCATTGGGGTGGGAATTGCTAAAGCCTGAATCTTTAATTTATCTTGTGTGTGTTTTACCACATGTTATGAACAACTGTGTAAAAATTCAATGCATGCAAGAGATGCCTGTGGCAGCAAGGTAATCTTCCATTGAATTTCCCTTAGTATCACTGTGTTTTTCAGCAGTGTGGCATAATGTTTTTCATTCTTGGATCTCAGACCATCATCTCTTCTTCTAGTCAGATCTGTTAAATAGCTGTATGGATTCTCAGATGTTTTCCTAAATGTTTATGTTCCTGATGAAAAGATCTTTGTTTTCCTGACCATCTTGTTAAGCAGTATTTTGGGGTTTTACTGCATTGCCAGATTTTTGGAGTTGACTGTGTGGTAAATGTTATTGACTATGTGGTTAATATTATTGGCCACCTTTTCTAGAGAACCAGATTTTAAAATGCCTTCTCAAAAGCTCTATTTGCAAGTATGATTACATGTTCAGTATTGAACACAGGTCAAGATTACAGATGCTTTTCGCAGGATGGGTAAGGTTGGAAGGGTCCACAGTGGGTCATCTGGTCCAATGTCTCTGCTCAAGCAGGGTCATCCCAGAGCATATTGCTCAGGATTGCATCCAGACAGTTCTTGAATATCTCCAGTGAAGGGAGATCTCCACAATCTCTCTGGGCAATCTGTTCAGTGCTCAGTCACACACACAGCAAAGAAGTTCTTCCTCATATTCCCAGATTTCCCTCAAGCTTTCTAATTTTCTCAGGAGGTTTCCGCTCTTTTGTTTCTTTCCTATTCTAATTGTCTCTGTATCATTACTATTTCTTTGCAGTGTTTTTTAGTGTACCCTCTTAATTACATTAAGCACTTAAAAACTGTATTAATTTTTGTTGAAGCCAGTATTGAGAACTCATTATCTTAAAGGTAGCACTGTGCAATCCCAATGATTCTGCCATTTGATGTATGCTTTTTTTTTTCCAGATAGAAGATGGGAGCAAAGCTGCAGCTGTGGATAAGTTACTGGCTGGGGATGAAATTGTTGGCATCAATGATGTGGGCCTCTCTGGCTTCCGACAAGAAGCGATCTGTCTGGTGAAAGGTTCACACAAGACGCTGAAGCTTGTAGTGAAAAGGTAAGCTTGTGTCCTTCAGCTGGAAAACCAAATGTGTTTCAGGCTATAAGGTACTCAGCAAGTTCATTTGCCAAGATTTGGCATGTTAATGACTTTCAGTGTTATTAACATGCATATTGTGTGGCATTACCTCCTCCTTAAACACAGACCCTTTATGGAAGAAGAGGCAGGCTGCTGGTCAGAGCAGAAACCAAGGCACTGTATACTGTGAATATTGTGGTGATACAGTGAGTCAGGACACTGTTCCTTTCTGTCCTCCTGAAGTGCAGTGCCCAGGGCAGGCTGTCAGCCTTGCTTCCCTGCCCTTGGCGTGCAGACACGGACGGGGCTCTTCAGTGCATGTGCTGTGCAGGCCAGTTTTGCTGTGAGGAGTGGGTTACATGAGGACCTTTTGGAAAAGCATCTTCCCACTCTGTGAAAATATTTGAGGTCTCAAGCAGCTCTTGAGTGGTTTGCATAAAGAGTGCTTTCAGTTAGTTCTTAGTGAAGGGGGAAAAGTGAAACAGTTTATCAAAATAGGACACATTTTTGGTATGGAAATTTTTTGTTTTGTAATTTTGACTTGTGACTTTTAAGTTCACACTATTTTTACTAACTTGAGTTATAAATAGTTTTCATAAAAATATTTTTGACAGAAATGAGCTGATGTTAAAGTAGGTTAAGTCTTGTAATTTCTGAAAAGAATTCAAACAAGGAAATCTGAAGAACAAGATCCTTCTCAATGATTTCCTACTCTGATGAATCAGAATCCTCTAACTAATTATTTTTATCAAATTATACTAGCCAGTTTTTCATGTAAGAATTTTGGGTGTCTGTTAGAATCAAAAAAAAATTCGACACAACACAGAAAATGCTGAGAGTTTGGATGTGGCAGGTATGATGATCCAGTCCATAAAGATAATGACTGTTTGAGGCTGTCTTAAATGAGAATGGTCTCTTTTGAAATAGAATGATAGGTAAACGAGGTACAAAAGTGTGTTTTTCACCTTTGGTTTTAGAAGGTGTTTTTGATAAAAGGAATTATGGGAACCTGAATCTCTTTCACAGCTGATAGTTTATATCCTCAACAATAGCTAATTCCAGAAACTCTCACCAAATTTTCGTAGCACTGAAGTTAAAAAATGCAAAATAAAATACATTCACAGCTACCATAAATCACTCAGCAGTTCCAACTTGCGCTGGCTCTTCCAGTAAAAGCACTTTTGTTAGCAGGGGTTACATCAGCTGTTTCTGTCACAGAAAGGAAGAACTTCAGTGTTTAGAAGTTTTATAGACATTGGAGAATCTGCCAAGACAGCAAGTCTTAATTACTAGGAAAAGCTTCAGACCAATAGAAAGATTCCCTCTGCCTTAGTGCTTTTCCGTTTTATGATAGTAATCTGCTCAGAATCTGTGAATTCTGATCTATCTTTGGAAATGGCAGAAAGTTTGGTGCAGAAGTACCCTCATATAAGACTGTGTCATTCTTATTCACTTGAACTTCACTTCATGTATGTGATTTTGGAGAACTTTTATACGGCTAATCAAACACTGATTTGTTCTTGGGGATTTGTAGCCATTCTCTTCAGGCAGCAGAGCCCCATTGCTATGCGTGCTTGTGTGCGGTTTGGTGCAAAACTGATGGGTTTTCATCAGTCCTTTATCACCCCTCCCCTTTTTCCTTCCCTAGCACATGTGCAATGGGCAAAAGCAACCTAGCTGTTGTAGCCAAGAGGCTGAAACAGTGCTGTTGTTAGGGAAAACGTTTTTTGTCTTAAATTCATGAAGACTTCCATAGCTCCCAAAAGAGGCAAGAGCCTTTTAGGTCACTGACAAGCCTGCATAATATTAGATAAAATTTCATAAAACTTACTGAATGAAATTAGCTAGGGCTTTTGTCTGTGGTTTTTCAGCTTTGCTCTTTCTCTTGGAAAGTTGCCTTAGGACATCAGTCCTTTGACGGTCAGAAACCTTTTAACATCCAGTCTCATTTTATTCTCGGCAAGCTTGTTCTCAGGCACCGCTGTTGCTGTGCTGAAATAACGTTTCTTTTCCTGTTGGAAGTTCAAATGCTGAAGGTTTTTATAAAAGCCTTGTTGCATGCTTTCTTTCAGAAGTTATGGTTTGAACAACAGTATTAGTTTTGTTTTGTTCTCCCTAAATGTTAGGCTGAATTTTTATGAGTGCTTTAAACAGTCCTGTCTTTAAGCAAACCGGTTGTTTAGTCTTTGTGTGAGCACTCCTGCAGGTCTGGATTGAATTGGATCAGGGAACTGATCTGACTACAAAATTACTTGAGTAAGTAGGTTTTCAGCTGGACTGGACCACCACTTTTCAGAGGCAGTCTGCAGTTAAATCAATTACAGCATCTTGAAATAGCTGCATTGGCAATTTTAGACTATTTCAGTCTTCTTCAGATCTACCCTTACTGTTCTCTGGGGAGACTGGGGATAGTCCCAGAATTCCCTTTCATTGAATTGCATATAAGATGAAATATTGATCTGCAAGTCATCTTTTTGTCTGCTTGCCTTGTGTCCTTTGTTTAGCACTGTGATGCTTCTCTGTAGCATTGATTTAACATTCCCTGTGGCTGTCAGTGTGATAATCTGAAGCACAAAATAGACAGAAGGATTGAAGTTCAACCCAATCCTGAAGGCTACGGGAATCTTTGTTTTAATCATGTTTGTTCTTGCTATCTTTGAGAGTTAGCTTGGGTAGCCAAGATCTAGATTCTATGTGGAAAACATTTTTTCCCCAGGGTTGCTTGTAATATCTATTTCTAGAATGATCCAGAAGTGAACAACGCACTTTTAAAATGCTATAATGATATGAAAAAATTACCTGTTAACAAAATTCTGGAAAGTAGAGAATTTCCTTGCAGTTAATGCCACTATAATTAATCCAGAAAAATCATGTTTTCTCATTAGTGCTGAGAAGCATGTCCATGTGAAATTTCTCCATACATGTCACTCCCTCAATGCAGTAGTGCCACAGCCTGATCCTGTATTGATCTAATTATTTCTGTACCTGGGAAGCAGTAGGGCATGCTGTTGTCACTTCAGAGGTCTAATGTACCTACAGTAAAAACCAAGGGAAGAAGCTAGTGAGTGAAGTAGTGAGAGTAATGTGTTTTATTCACAACAGGTAATTTGTGTATGTGGCAAAAGTTTCTCAAGGGGCTTGTGTTGTTCTGCAGGGGTAACTGGCTTCCCCAAAATTATTTCAACCTGATTTTTAAAGAATCAGATGCTTAACTTGAGTAGGGAAAATAATGCTCGTTTCTAAATAAAAGTGCCTGCAGTACCAAATACTCAGCATGAATGTGCTGGCTGTCAGCATACATACTTGGCCATATTTTTTGGAAACATTGCATAGTTGCGGTTTAAACCAGATCAGGACTGTGTGATTGGCTCAACAGCAAACATGATGTTTGAGTAACTTATGTATACTGATGGTTGAACAAGTGCAGTGTACTTTTAGTTTTGGATTAAAAGGGGACTCAGGAGGCTTCGTTGTTTTCTCAAATGAGTATGTGGAAACAACACATCTTAATTGCGTGCTAGTTCTTCTGTGTAGTACTGAGTAATTTCTTGAGTAGATTCCTTTATTAGACAGATGGAAAGGAAACTGTGCTGAGGGCATTTCTAACAGGACTTGCATGTGATTTCTTTTGTTTGGAAAACATGTGCATATCTATATGTATGTAAAATTGCTCTGAGTGTTGATACTGAATGTTGATATTGAGGTGGTTGCCATAGTCTATGTAATTTAATTATTTTGCATGTTCTTCTAACTTAAATTCCCTTATTAAATACCATCCTCATTCCTTTGCACATGCCAGACATAAGTGTATACCACAAATCCATAATAAGAATAATTTTTCACTATGCATTCACGAAACATATTAAACTGTTAAAAATTGGCACATAGGTGGTGCTTTTGTGTGTGGTTTATTAATGTAACAGGGAGACTGGGATTATATGACCTTTAGGAGCCAACTAAGAAGTTTTATGAATTGTCCTATTGGCTGCTTGAATTGTCTATTAGCGACAGTGGAAACAGGTGGGCAAGGGAGGGAATAGCCATGGACTTCTTTTCCCCAGGGTCTGCTAGTGATGGGAAGCTGGACTTTCAGTTTAACTTGGGCAACTCTGCAGGTACTGCCAATGCCTGAGAACCAGCTTTGGAGTTCTGGAGTTTGGTCACATTGTGTACACATGAGGGGGCTTGTTGTGTTTTTTCTTTTCTATAGCATTTGGTTTTTGTGCCTTTTACCAAAGTGCAAGCTCTTTTTGCAATGCTGAGGAAGTCCCTTGTTAAAGGAGAGGGAAAGAGAGCAAGAACAAACACACTTGCCATCAGAAGCGTGGTCTGAATACCTGCATTACTGTGCAAAATCCTAACAAGGGAGGTGACTATCATGATATGTGAATTATGAACACCTAGATGTGGAAAGTTAGGCTTATCTTTATTTGCATGGCACTCCATGACATCAACTGTTTAATTGAAGCGCAGCAGAAGGAATTTTTAACGAATGTCCCAGGGGCTCCAAAGTTGTACAACACTGTCTCAGACACCTGAGACCTGAGCAGAAATCCAGGAATAAAAATCTTGACAGTCATTTACAACATTCAGATAGGAGATCACTGAAATTGTGTTACATTCTGAGCAGAAACATGCTGAACACCACCAGTGACCTTTCTGTAGGGAGTTTTGTGTAACTTAGCAAGGAGATGTAGTCTTACCTATTTATGACCTGTGGAGCAGGTAGCTGGGTACTTTGTGGCTGCCTGTGGCTACAGGAATACTCTGTGAAACTTGACAATATCAATTTGTGAGATCACTTGGGAAGTTGAGGAATTAATTTTTCTCTGTACAACTACAAGATACAGATGGAGGACTGTGAATTCTGTCTCTCACCTGTGTTTGGCCTTGATACTTCTAGTTTCATGCTTCTAGTATCAAAATGATACAACAAACAAGTAGAAAAATACATGTAGTTTTGAAGATTTTAAACAAGTGTTATTTTTTGTCCATGGTTATGGTTAAGTATTGCTCAATAAACCAAACGCTTGTGCGGAAAACCACTGTTGAATAGGAGTAAAATTTTGCCATCCAATTTGATTTCCTTGCTTCTGGAACTAGTGTTTGTTGGCAAAATAAAAAGCAGTAGTTTGTCTTGTTGCTCAGTAGCCATAATTCTTCTTTTTTGAAGATTGACCTTGGCCTTAACTGACCAAGAACAGATTTTATTTTATTTTTTAATGCCTATGTTTTCAGCCAGACTTTGGAAATATGTAGGAAACTGCAACAGGGCTTTCCAGGGCTATATCTGCTTACATGTACCATTGCTGTAAGAAGTGGGCAGGTGTGATAGCCCCTCGCTACCCTTGTTTCTTGGAACTGATGTGGGTGTGGAACAGCACGTGCATCGCGGATCTTTGGGAGTGGGTATTTGTAACAAATGCACACAGTTTTGAAGTTTAAGCTATGAACATTGCTGTATGACTGCAGTTGGTGGAAGGGCTGGGCTGTTTTAAATTCCTGGTTTGCAAATTCACTTGAGAAGTGGGTGAGTCTGTTGCTGTGGGCCCACTCTTTTGCTCTAAGCAGGATGGCCAGTTTTAAATGTGTGCCAGGAAGGATATCCTACCAGCCCCTGCTCCCAGCCAAGTCTGGGTGTTGGACAGGACCAGATTGTGTGTCAGGATATGTGACAGGGCATGACCAGGGTAGAGCATCTTTTGTTCTCCTTTTTCTGCTGCCAGTGAGCTGCCATGGTTCACAGTGGGGTGGCAGGAATTATGTAGGCACAAACATGACATGTCCTGCAAACGGCATGGCACCTACAGGCCCAGTTCAGGAGAACCTTAGGGTGGTGATCTTGTGCTTTTAGGAGTGCCTAGCAATCCCAGCAGGATCTTTCTATGAAGGAGTGTTTAATGGAGCATCTGCCAAATAAGCCCCTGTGTACATATACGCTCAGTGAGTATCCACAGAATAGGCCAGCTAGTGTGGAGGTTCGCTCCTGCTCAGGATGCCCTCCACCTTCTGCATGGGAAAACCCAGGGCTGGCTGGGCCTCCACTGTGCTCCTCATTCTTCAGCTGTGTGATCCTCTCTACTGATGGAAGGAATGGACATAGCAAAAGGGGGATCACACACTTTCATCTTATATTTTCACCAAATTATACCTTAGAGAAGCCCTGATGGGGACCATTTCCCCTGGTTGCCTTACTGTCAGCAGTCACTTAACCCAACGTGTTACCAGTGTGAATCCACCTTCCCTTCCCTTTGCTGTAATCCTGACATGCCACCCAGGTGTTTGGATGTTTCCCATGCCAGCTGTCTTTTTGGTAGGATAGACATCTAAACAGCACTTCTATTTCTTAATTTTCTGCCCATCTCACCTGCTTCTTAGTTGCATTAACACGATTTGATTCATGCTGTTGGTGACACACCAATGGACAGTTGAGGGGAACATAAGCTTTATTTCCTCCAGTTGGTGGTGTATCATCCCTGGGTTCAAGGAGCAAACTGTTGTTGTGTAGTTTTGGATGTTTGTCTTATCCAGCTGTCAGGACTCTCTCAAATACATATGTTGTGACTAACATGTTTTCATCTTGTGGCAACTTTTGTAATTTATTTTTTTACAAATCAAAAAAATCTGCCTTGTAAAGTTTGAATAACAGAAAGCCAAAATTACAGCAGATGTCACAATGTTTTACCAAGTCAACTCTATTAGGGCAATGTTTAGGCTACTAGAAAGGGCATAGATGTTTCCTTGAAGGTAAAAGGAATCCTCTATAATTTGAATATGCTTATTCAGAGGTTACTTGTGGCAGGGCTATTCAATTTTGTGAAGTAATTACTAAAATTGGGCAATGTTGCTTTTTTGTGGAATGGAATATCCATCAGACAGTAACAACCTGGGAGTCATGACTGGGTTTTAGATTGGGGTTTTTTCCTTTGGTCCTGCATGCACTTGTCAAAATGGTTAATTTTGAGCATGAGTAGTCTCGTCCAACTTAGTAAGAGCACTCACATGACTGAAGTTAAAGTATACAAGCACTTGCAGGATCTAACTATAGCTTTTTACCAGGTGGCACATTGGATTTATTCTTAAGACTGCTTTCCACTTGTGAATTTCATTGTAGGTGTTGGAAATTGTAATTTGTAGTCCCTGAGGTGAGAGAGGGAAACAAGTGAGCCTTCTAAAATTTGGGGGTCTGATGACTTATTTGACATTGTACTTTCACATGCATTTTTTCATATGTTTGATAATACTGTAGATATCTGCAGATTCCTGACTGAAACAGAATTGTAAACCCATCCATCAAATACCAAATGAATAATTGTTTTATGTCAGAAAATTTCTTTGCATTTGGAAGGAATGCTTCTGTATATGTTTTATACATTTTGAAATAATTGTTTGAGATTGCTTTGAAGCACTTAAGACTGTTGGGTTTTTTAAGCACTGGTCAAGGAGTTTGACATGCACATTTCAGGAGAGAAGTAACAATACTCCTGTTTCAGTGTGTTACAGTTTTCCCCTTGTTACTTTTATTTTACATTACATATTTCACATCCTGAAGATTAAATGATGAGATTGAGAACTTGGTGCTTCTTAGATGTTTCAGCATCAAGTATCTATCATATTGAGTGTAGAGATTTTATGCTCAACTTGCTGAAGTAACTGCATGTAACTCCTTCCAATTTGAAAAGATTATAAAAGTTTTTTAAAAAATTTCAGAATCCAACCCTTAACTCCAGAAATATGACCACTTCAAAGAAGGGCAGGAATGCAAGTGTGTTGCAGCTTTAGTTACTGAATAACAGAAGAAATTTGCATCTTATCTGTTGCACAAGAAACTCATGGTATTTTATGGTCATTGCTACTGAATCTGCATAATACTGGATCACCTGGCAAAACAAAGTCTGGCACAGACACACAGCTGAGTTATACAGCCCTTATGCTTTTAGTTCAGCTTCATGCTGGGCACAGAGGAAGGACAGAATGACAAAAGCCAAAGTTTGGGGAAATTTCTGCTGGGTTGCAATTGAAACCAGTCAGTTCTTTGATCTGCCTCACAGAGCAGCCTTGCCGGCAGGTGGGCAGCTGAACCAGGGGTGGCATCTGATGGGGAAGAAAGCACTCTGGGGGATGGCAATGTCTTCAAAATCTGGCCTGGCGTAGGACATGTCAGAGCAAAATAGCTTGCCCAAATAAAACTTCAATCGTCTCAGCTCATGGCATAATTCTTTGTGGAGGCTCAGTAATTTGCATCCTGTGGCTGTGGTGTTTTAACCAGGAATGAGATGAACTAAGGCTGGGCTGTCTCCTGAAATGCCCTGGGACTGGAGGAATTCTCTTTCCCTACTCTCGTTTTTGAGCCACCTTGGACGTGGTTAGGTAAATCACAGCTGAAATCGGTGTGGGAAAACACCACACTAGTGTAGAAAGACTGGTATTTGGAAAGTGGTTTCTGAGGAAGCTCAGTTCCTCTGGGACAGCTATCGAACGGTAAGCTCATTGCTCATTGCGGTAAGTGGCTGGGAGGCAAAACATACCTGTTGTTTCTGGCCACAAGCAACAGAAGGGTTTTCACGGCCATGTGCCCCAAGGAAAAGCAGGTTCCTTCTTGCTGAAGGCAGCGTGTTGGGCTGGCATAAGCAGCTCTGTGCTGCTCTGCTTGCTAATTCCATCCCGGGCAAAGAAGGTGGTGGAGAGCATGTCTGAAAGCTGCCCTGCTTCCAGTTCTTCACTCCTGGTCCTTTGTTTCAGCTATGGTAAGACTAAAATCCCCCGTGTATTTTGACTCCTGCTGCTGCTGTGAGCATTAGCACTGTCAGAGGCTGTATTTTCCTTCAGTGTTACTGGTGAATAAAGCCTTTTTTCTTGTATTTACCTTAAAGGTTAATTTCTTTAGCACTTTACATGGCATGATAATTCCAAAGATATTTGAAAGTAAACCCTGCTAGAACCACAATTTGTAGCTGTTTTCAATGTGTGAAGCATTTTAGATGTTTCCTAATGATAAGCACTCATTAAAAAAAGGGGGTTATTATCCTTCAGAGGAATTCTGATAAATAGTGGCAAAAACTGAGGTAAGAGGATGACATCAGCAGTTTAATGTTATCTAGCCATCAAAAGGTATCAGAATGTGCACAAAATAAGGATGAGGGAAAAGTATTTATGTAGCTTATATAAATATTCCATAAATCCCCAGAGCAGTGCTTTTATCTCAGACGTCCAGATGTGCCTATCTAGTTCCCCAAGGCAGAGCAAGGAAAAACAGTTCCATAATATGAAAGCTTTATCATGGTAGTCTATTGTGAATTTAGCAGGCAAGAAGATTGATGTTATACCTCATACAACTTAATACCCCTTTGTTGACAGTGCATGTCTTATTTATAAATGAAATTGCTGTTCCCTCCTGCTCAAGCCTGTACAGTTGGGCTGAGGTACAAGGAAAACCAGAGCAAACTGTGATGGTGAAATCCTGATTTGTTCAAGTTAATGACTGAACTTTTTAAGGGCACTAAGGCTTGATACTGTATTTACATTTGTTTGTTTTCATGGACAGAAGCAGAGCATTTTGCAGATCTCTTTAGTTTCTTTTTATGTGAAATGCAACTTACTAGGGCATAGTACAGGAAAGGAGCTATTCTGCTGTGCTGTGACAAGTAATACTCCTTCCAGCACGGCCTCTTCTAAAAGAGGCTCTGTTGACTGTAGTGTGACATTGCTGTTTGCTCTATTTTTCAGATACAGGTGTGGCTGGCAAATGGGAGATCAGGCCAGCTGGTTACCCAATGCATGGGAGGGGAAAGCAAAAAGCAGTACTATGGGCTTTGTAGGTCTCACCGTGGTTGACAGCAAGGCAAAAGATGATAGTGTAGACCTTTGTGTGAATTTTGGCACATAAGAATAATTTCAGGTAGGATATGCTGCTTTGCTAAAATTTTAGGGATTTGTACAGATACCTGTATCATAGAATTCTGTCAGTAGCTTGTCTGTCAAAATATTGGTTCAGTTTGCCATTTTAAGAATATCTGAATATTAACAGGTTGCTTTTATTACTTCCTTTCTATCCTTTGGAGCCTCTCTGGCCCCCTAGAAATACATAAGTTAAGTACATGTTTATATTTTTATTTTATTGTTTTCAAGTTCTAGGTCATTTCTTTTCTAGCGATACTTTTTAGAAATCGTTTCCTTTTATGATAAGATACTAGAAGCTGAAAATGCAAAAACAGGAACTCCTTCTGTTTTGCATGGAAAAAAATACTGCAGTTCCATTTGCTGCTTCCAGAAAAATAGGTTGACTTTGTTGTTACTATTTGTTGGCACTTTTCTTGAAAAGATAAGTAGGAGAGGAGTACAAGGTATTGAGATACTTGGTGCATGGAGATCATAAACAGCAAAGCCACCAACACAGTTTTGTTGTTTTAGCTCATTGCCTTGAGTTTTAGTCAGTGATAAACATTCAGAAAAAAATATGGTGATATCAGAAAACTTCTTAATTTCAGGTGTCTCAGTTGAAGTGAATCATTTTAAAGGTGCATAAAACCCAAAACCTGCTGAGTAATCTTCCCTTGAAAACAAAGAGAAAGAGCAGTAAATGTATCTCAAATTCCACCTTCAAAAATGGAGACACCCAGAATATCTCCTGACTTGTGAAGATCACAGCTGTAGCAATTAAATGTCTGAGGACTCCTCTTAAATGTGCAAATAAGAATGCCTGACCACAATATTTTTTTTTCTTTATTATTCTGTATAGTTTCAAGTCTGAATTTTCCCTGTGACTGTATCCTTTGCTGGTAGCGCTCTCTTGTGGCTGTTATTTTCATTAAACTACGTAAGGGATTTCAAAAATATGTGTATCATTTAAAGATTTCTACCTTAGGACACACACAGTCTCTTTCGCATAATTAAACATGGTAATACATATTTTAATAATGCAGGAAGGTCAGTCTAGGCAAAAGCATCCCAAGTGTGCTTCCCGGATCTCAAAGGGGCAGGTTTTTAACTGCTTTTTTTGGTGTATTGTTGTCTAAAAGCCATATGCCTGTGGACAGACGGGTGGAAGGCTCAGAGGGGAATGAAGTCTGCTTTGGCAGCCAGAGTCAGGTGCAGGAGAGACAGGGATGGGCATCTTCATTAACAGGCTTGATCACAGATGCTGCTCCTCCTGTGGAGCCACTCTCAGTGATGAGCAAGTTACTTCCCACAACTTTGGTTATTAAAAGTAATGAAAAAAAGGATCTGGGAAACCTTTCTGTGTGAAACCGACACGTGCGTTCCTGGTGACAGCTTGAAAGCTTTTCACTCTGAATTGATGTTTTCTCATTTTAGTGATGAGAGAGGTGAAGGGGTTAATTGTTGATCTATTCTATCTATTCTGGTTTTTGATTACAAAGATCTTAGGTGATGTTTTATTTTTCAGTAAGAAAGTAAAGCCTAGAAGCTCAGATTATGATGTGCAGAGGTTTCCTTTGAACTAGGGACATAAGAGTTTCCTCTTTTAAGAGAAGAGCAGCTGTTAACAAACATTGGTTTGGTACTACGTAGGCTCAATACCATTGGGGTTATGTATCCAGTGGCATAGCTTTATAAGCATGTCTGCATTAATACCAAGTGATGTTGGATGTAGGCTCTTTTTCCTTTTATACTGTAATCCAACAGCAACTAGAGTAATGATTCCAGGTTGTTTACTTAGTTGTACTGTCTTGGGTAGAGGTGCATTTACACCTTAGATAAGGCCTTGAGTCAGAGGGGTTTTTGCCCTCAAGACGCTTGACTGAAAATCCCTATTCTTCTATAGGCTGAAATCTTGTTTGTGGCATTTGTCTGATCACCCACCTTCACTCATCTTTGGATCCTATATGTAACATAGGCACTGTAATAATCCTAGTTCCTTCAGGGAAATCTTTGAAATTTCAACTGGTCTTTTAGAAAAGCTTTCATAGCAATTATGTAACTGTTTATAGCTGTTTTCTAGCAAATGTAATGCTGTGCCCAGCAGTTCCTGTTGAAGGTAAAATGAGCTTGCGTTGTTTCCTGTTCTGGCTGTAGTCTAGCAGGACAGCTCATCAGTATCTGATCGCAGATTAACAATGAAAAAAAGCTTTTTCAAGGCTAATTCAAAATTCTATCAGTCAACTATATTTTGAGGTTCAGGTCTTCCTTTTCTTTAAAATTAAGGAGATACTTAGTTTTCCTCCTCTTTTACTGCTGTATCAATGTAATTCTAATAGGTTTTTAGACCGTAGAGTCAATAGTATTCACTGTATGCAATTTGTTCTTCTGTTATGTAGAGTGAAGATTAACTTGCTGCTGGAATTCAGGGAAAAAGTTATTTTTTCTCCATTTGAATTTTACTTCTCTGTTTTGCCAAATAAGTCACCAAGTACAGAATAATATTTGTCAGCTTGACTTTGAATCCTCACTCACACAGGAATAACTGTGGTTTTTAGATGCTTTCAGAAACAATGTTAGAAAAGTGAGCCATCAGATGGAAGTCTGCCTTTCTCTGGACAGTGTCCACTTTATCACACATGCATATGCGTTAATGTTAATGAGCAAGGAATCATGTTAGCTTACCTTTATTCCAGACTACTTCCAAAAAACCCTCATTATATTGTTACTTTATCCTTTACATCCTCAGGTATGATGGTGGTCAGCAACCATGGCAAGCTTACATGTTCCAATCTGGCCAGTGGGACTATGGAATGAGGCTTATTTTTTCAGAGGAGTTTTAAAATAAATTGTCCTTTGAAAGAATTCCCCAGAATTTGTTAACATCAATCTCCCTGGAGGGTGGAAGGTTGTACTTGCCCTTATTTTCTATAGATGATGATTTCCAGTGCCTTTCTGAGAACTGAGGTTGTTTATTTCTAGGGATATCACAGGCTGACTCTCTTGCAGGGGAAGTGCTGCTGCTCCCTGAGAAGACTGGCTGATTAGTTTTCATATATAGAAAAAACATCTCCAATACCATTGATGGCCCATCAGCTCTTAAGAGGCCTGGGTTGTTCTGGAGATTTTCTTTTAGGTCTGTCATCTCATAGGTGACATTAACTTCTTTACAATGCACTGCCCCAGGCCCACGTGTTTGCTTATAAGATTGGAAAAGGAAATGATGGAACAGATTTCTAAAAACAAACAAACACACAAACCCCAAATAAAAGCAAACAAACATCCCGAAACCAAAACAAACAAAACCCACAAAACAAAAACAAAAAAACCCCAACAACCAAAAAAATCACCTTCACTGGCACAATTTCAATGCACTTTCCATGTACCATGTCAAACACCACTTCAAATGAAAAATAAAAATCTCCCTCCCTCCTCCTCCTCCTTCAGAGACTGTCCTCTGGTTTCAGTTTTTGGGCTTTGCTGAGCTTTTCCACACGGAGCTCCACAGGCAGTGTTCACTGGAGCGGGTTGGCGGAGTGGCTGGTATGACTAATCTAAACTGCTACGGCCTCTTAGTGGGCAGCAGTAACAAGGCTCCTTTGTGAGTCTAATTATATCCCCTAAGCTGGCGGCTGCAGATTAGCACAGGAGGACAGTCGGTCGCGGAGGTCTGGCGAGTCCCATGTTCTGTTCCGCTGGCATCATCTGCTTTTGCTGGGAGCAGAGCCCAGGACGGTGCCACCCACACCCCACACGTGCCGGAGCCCCATCGCCTCTCTCTTGGACCTGTCCCGCTCCGTGACGTGGGACTTGCCTGCCAGCTGGGAGCCATCCAGGTCCCTGAGGAAGGGGTCCGGGGAGGAGGCACTGCCCAGCACGGTGCCTGGGTAGGTACCTGGTAGGTGCCAGAGTGGGGAGGCTCCTACCAGGCTGGCCAGGACAGAGGATGCTGGCACTTGGCAGCAACTCACCCCTTTGTTCCATTGTTGGAATAAGCAAGTGTTCAGGGTGTCATTCTCTTGGCTTTTTTGTGTCTTTTTTAACTTCTTGGAGGAGGGGGGTAAAGAAAAAGCTATGCATCGTTGTCTCAAATGCATCTGATTAAAATTTCATTATAAGATTGTTGAAGTGGAGTCAGCAGGTATGAACAAGGGGAGGCAACTGAAAAGTCACTTTTTTATTGTTTGCTTTCAAATTTGCCTCCCATTTCTCACGCAGACCTGGCTTTGTGTTGCTGAGCAAAACCCCTCATCTCCCAGCCAGGCTGTGTGCTGGGGTGGTTTGCTACTTTCTAAAAGGTCTGCAACTAGTTTTTCTCAGGCCGGTCTCTTCATCCCAAAGTATATCCTCAGGACAGATGGTGTAGCAGAGTCACTGTTAATGAAACTTCGTGTCAAGGCATAAGAGTTTTCAAGTCTTGAGCTTTTCTTGGTGTGAAAAGAAAATTCAGTGGAAAAAGTTTCCCAGGCAGTGAGTTGTTTGCTGACATGCGCAGAGCTTACACAAGGGTGAAAGGGGATTTTTATGGAATAGTGATAGAGGAAATGAGTATGCTGATAAATGTGTGAGACCAAAATTGTTTGTTCCTCGCAGTAAATCTAAAGAAGGGATCGTGGGATTTCTCCTTGGGAAGGAGAAGGAATATAAAGTATTGAGCAAAACTGGGGTGGGGGGAATAATCCTTTAAATACACAGTTTGGGGAAGGGGGAGAGGGTGTTAAATAATAAATTTGACAGAGTAGGATTTTTTTTTCTCATTGCCAGGCAGTCGCTGCTTCCTACTTTTCAAGAACATATGCTGTGAAGGTGGGGTACTGGAGCAGCGTGGGCTCAGGATGTGTTTCTATCTTCTTAGTGGTGACCAGACAGACCAGCCAGTTCCATTAGAGAAATCCTTAATCTAGTGAGGTTAGTGGAGCTTCTCACATTGGAGGGCTACTCAGATAGAATCTGCCCAATGTGTTTGTGGGGAAGGATCCCAGAATAGTGACGATCAACTTCTGCAGGTTCCTACTGATTTATAATAAAGCATAATAATACATAGCAGAGCACTGGCACATAAAACTCATCACACATTTCTGCTGACTTCACTGAACTTTGAGTAAAGATATAAAATATTAGACTTCCTTGTGTTCACTGCGTTTCCTTTTTGTGAACTCTCAGTCATAGTTTGTGGCTGCAGTTCTGGAAGGGTCTCACATTTTTGAGAGGAGTGGAGGAATTAAACCTCCCATTTTCAGGATTCTGACATACCACTCTGTGTGTGTGATGGAGGTTTGGGCAGGGGTGGAGATGGGGACAAGTCTTGATCCTGTAGGTATAGTACTTGTGCAGAGAGTAAAGGGATCTTAGTCCTGCTTAACCACTGTGTAGCACTGTCTTGTAGCAAGGAGGATTGAAGTTGTGGTCCAGCTCTGTTTCTCACAGAAGATGAAGCAGGACATAGAACCAGCCTCAGGAGAGGAGCCAGCTTCTTTCTTTTGCCTCACTGCAGCCCCCATCTCCCTTCTAAGAATGTAGAGCAGTCTTCTTGCTTTTCTCAGGGTCAGGCTCCTACCCACAGGCTGGTAGGAGCTCAGTGACAGCATTATGCCTGCCCATGCACACTGCCTCTACTTCAGTTAAGAATCACCAAAATGTTGGAGAGATTGGGCCTGAATTAATACAGGCATAGGAGGAGAGGAGCTCATGCTCTAAGTTGTTTCAGGAAAATATCTACCCTTTGTCAATGGAGAAACTGTAGATGGATACATAATTATTTCTCACTGTACTACTGCTTGTTGTAATACTGTTATGGCTGCAGTCATCGGTTGGAGATTAAGAAGGGGATATAACTTGGAACTGAACAATTAACTTCACCTGAAACTTGAGCTGCCCCGGGAGGTAAGGAGGGAGAGGTTACCGTAGATGATTGTGCAACTCTAACCACCTTACGCCTTGGGCTTCCAACACGTTAAGGCAGCTGAGATTTCCTGCCCAGATTATGAGCTCTGTAATGTGCCAAACTTTAATGTCTGTTTTAATGTGAAAATAGCTGTTATGACAATAAAAATCCTTTTCAAAAACAGTGCCATACATCACAAAGTGATTTACAGTTGGATAGCTATCTCCAATCCAGTGGAAGCAGTATACATTTTTATATTCACTTGTATATACAATCCAGAAGGGGCTCCTTGGAAGAGTAGGGTTTCTTTTTTTTCCTTTTTTTTTTTTTTTTTTTTTTTTTTTTTTTTTTTTTTTTTTTTTTTTTTTTTTTTTTTTTTTTTTTTTTTTTTTTTTTTTTTTTTTTTTTTTTTTTTTTATGGGTAGTTTTTCCTTTCAAATCTGTTGTCCTTCTAAGACCAAAATGCCTTAAGAGAAAGTTACTAAATAAAAAGCTTATTCAGTTCTTTATTAATGTGGAAATGTAATTTTTTTTACAGTATTGCACTCATCTTTTTTCTCAGTTATAGCTAAGCTGGAATACAAGGGTCCTGGATGCTGTGTGACATGACCAATATTTATTTGAAAGATGGCTTGAGAATTCCAAATGTTGAGAGAATAGGCTGAAAAGCAGCATTTGAGTACTTAACATATACATAGATGAGCAAAAAGACTTCATATATGCCTGTTGAGTTGGTTCTGCTTCTTACTCTGGTATTTTTTTCTGTCTAAAAAGGACTATATTTTTCATATTGGAAACTTGCAGTATTGATCTAAATATTTATTTTATTATATTCCTGCATTGCATCTGATTTAGCCATTTCTTTTTGTGAACCATTTTGCCACGTAATGTATCACCAAGGTTGTACTATCCTCTGTGTTTCTATGCCACCACTACAAGCATGATCTCAACAGAGGTTTTGAAAAGGCCTTTGAGTAGGGAAGTCTGAATTGGGTCACAAGTTTGTCATTATGTAGGAGTTCCCTTACTGGTCCTGTTGGTATTTTCAGTATTCCTTCTCTTAAGTCTTGTGAACCCAAGTAATTTCTGCTGCTGTATTGGAGGAGAGTTGTGATACGACACTTGAAAAGGTTTCAGAAAGCGGGAAAGTCAGGACTCAGCTGTTCCTCTGACACAGAACTAGTTCGAGGGTTGAGTTAGAATTGTGATGCATAAATTCAAGAAACAGGAAACTGAATTGTCCCTGGTAGGGCACTGTTGGTCTTGTAATGTCAAGTCATCCATACCTCCTTTTTAGTGTGGTGGTGATCTCAATATTACAGCTTCAGAGTGGACAAGGCGGGGGGGGGATAATAATCATTCCCTGAAAAAAAACCAGAAGCTGTGTCCAGTTTGCACCAGTTTTATATTGGAAATAAGATGTTTTAATTATTAGGGTTTGGTTGTACTGCATAGTGTTAACACAGTTTCTGTGTTTCAGAACTTGGATATGTAATTCCCATCTAAAGGAAAGACAACTACTGGATTTAATTGTTATGCATGGAAATTTATTGTTATGGTATCATGAACTCAGATGCTGAGAGCAAGATTTTTACAGAGCTCAAGATACTGCTTTTAGGGTCTACAGGCTGGAGAAAGCTCAGTTGTTAGTGTAGGATACATCAAGAATGAATTGGTGTTGGGTGGGCTGGAGCAGATGGAGATGAGAGAATCAGAGATTTCTTTTTGAGATGAGTATTTTATTTGGTGATCTTGTCTATATACTTCTAAAATGTTCTGTAGATTGTAATGGAACAAGAGGCAGATCTTTGTCTTCCTCTGTTTTCTTCATTCATGTTGAAAATCAGTTAACACACACATTTGCACTTATTGTGGGGTTATATTTTTTAGGCATGATTATTCTTAGCTCATAGATAATTTGGGCGATTTGCATGTAGATTGTGTAGGTTTTAGAAGGTTCAGCTCTGAAGCCTAATTTGAATTCAAGATTGTCCCTAAATAAATGGATTTTAAAGGCAGTTTATCTAAACCATTAAATAATCCTTACCAGATATTGATAGAGCTCTTGAATGTAGTATAATTAACCAGCCCAAAACACATATTCAATGTTGTCCTCAAGGTTTTATCTTGATTATTAAGTGACTGCAGCACTATCTTCTATCATTGCAGCTTTCCTTTTAACACTGTGGTTGATCCTCAAAAAATTTGATGATCTGGCTGCCAGTGTAAAGACACAGGTGGGGAAAGACAGTATAGAAACCAGCCCACAAAGGCAATGTGAGCTTTCCATGTTCTTGAGGAGGGGAAAGTGGGAATAGCCAACTCCAACCAAATACGGAAAGGGGGCCAAAGGGAGAAAGGATGCAAAGGTGGGGGCAGTGGTGGTGCTCCAGTGGGAATCACGCTGGTGACTCTGTACAGGGAGATGGTTGAGCTGAGCGAAAAACTGCCAGCGGAGAACATGAAAACTTGTTGCAAAAAGGTTCTGTAATTGCTAAAGATTCCTTAATTAAGACACAATATTCTTCAGCTATAATGTATTTTCAGTACATTTAAACCTGAAAGGATAATAGTTTACTATTTGATAAGTTAAAGGGATTCACAAAGTTGATAATGAATACAATTTTCAATTTAATTTTTTTCTGGTCCTCAAAATGATTTCAAATCAAAGTCATCAAAATCAAAAACTTTGAAGAGTTGACCACGCTGTAGTGGTCATAGATTTCTCTTAGGACAACGAGGCCAATAATAACTTTTTTCCTTTGCCTGTAAAGTTTATTCTTTAATTTCCGTACATGGATTTTTGTGTTTCTTGAGACTGTTCTCTCTCTCAGCTTTTCAAATTCTGCAGTTCGTGTGTCTGTGCATGTTACATGCACAGTATTGAATGTCTCGGTTTTTTGCCTGTGGCTGATCCAGCTGTCTCTGGACAAGGGGATGTAGGCAGTGGAGCTCAGCTGTCTGAGGTCAGAGAAGAGTTTATTCATATACCAGGCTAAGTAGTTTTCGTCATTGGTTCATCCCATTCCAGTGAAGTATGTCACAGGGGATTTTTCCAAAACAACATTCACTGAAGTGCAAGGAGATGTGGTTATGACAAAGATGGGCTGCATGCTGATGTTAGTGGACAGAAGTAGAGTCTTCCAACAAAAACTCTGGTATGACTCAATTATTGCCAGTAGTAATTTGAATTAGTACATGTCAGCCCTTCTGTGCTTGTTTTGGAAAACAGTGTACAGTTGGCAAACTAGCAGTAATGTTGCTGTTGATTTCTGCTGTTAAATGCTTCACCTTTAAATTCAATTTTCTAGGCTTTTAGCTGGCATATTAGTTTTTTTAAAAATCTCATATAAGCCACATTTGATCAGTTACAATGTGAAAGCATTTCCA
Organism: Empidonax traillii; assembly: GCF_003031625.1. Classification (NCBI taxonomy): domain Eukaryota; kingdom Metazoa; phylum Chordata; class Aves; order Passeriformes; family Tyrannidae; genus Empidonax; species Empidonax traillii. The sequence continues at coordinate 461,725 of NW_020955475.1, forward strand.
TTTAATCTTCAGCAGATACCAAATATAAAAACCTTGAACAAATTTTCTTCTGAAAGAAAGTTCCATTCAGACATTTTTTGTATTCATAGAGCGATCCTGAAACAAAGAAGGAGATGGTGTGTGTTGTTTTTATAAAGCTCACCGTGGCTCTGCAAAGATAAAAGATATTGCCTTAAAGTACTCGTTATTTACCAGTAGTTTTTTGGGTTCATTGCTCACCATGTATAGGCATTTTACACATCATAAGTTTAAGTTGTAAAATATAAAGTGAGGATGTGATATCTCTATACAGTTAACTTAAAATTTCAAGTCCTAATGTTTCTGCCTCAGCCAGGAAGGCCCTGGTTTTTGGCTTTTGAGAGGGGTTTAGACAGTCACTG